>NW_010972504.1:2211373-2211828 GCF_000737465.1 Haliaeetus leucocephalus
GGGCTGGAGCTCGCTTTAAGCCCTTCCCCACGCAACCCCAGCCCCACGCAGCCCCGGTCCCGCTTACCCCAAGCGCCGGGCAGCACCAGCAGCATCGCGCAGAGCCAGCGCACCTCCATGCCCGCTCCCGTTCCCGTTCCCGTTCCCGGTGCCGGTGCCGCTCCCGGTGCCAGTGCCGCTCCCGGAGGCGGTGCGCAGCGCCGAGCACGGCCCTTTCCGGGGCGGCCGGGGGCCGGGCCGACGATTCCGCATCCTCGTCACTGTTATCGCAGTCCGAGAGACGAGCCGGGCGCGGAGGAGGAGGATTAGGATTAGGATTAGGATTTTTTCCGGCTGTTGAGGGTCAACGGGGGCTTCAGCTCCGCCGAGCTCCGCGGGCGCGGTGGCTCCCACGGCGCGGCCGCTTTTTTCTTTATCGGGTACGAAGCGATGCCGCTTAACAACGGCGGCAGAGC
>NW_010972504.1:2211993-2368758 GCF_000737465.1 Haliaeetus leucocephalus
CCCCCCCCCCCCCGGCCGGTGCCACGGAAAGTTTTTCCCGGGGAGATGAGTAACCCGCCACGCCATCTGCATGACTTATCCTAAGCCATGCTGTAAAAGCACGGGAGTGTCTGCCCTGGGAGGGGATGCTTGTTCTCGGGCGGTCCACCCATCGCCCTTGCCCTTGGCCCTCATCAACTCAAGGACAGGACGAGGCCACCCCAGGCTCCCCGTGATTTCGCAGCGCTCGGAGGGCGATTGAACCACCGCTACACCTGCGTCGCGCCATGCCTACGTCTTCTCTTCATCGCACCTCTCCCTCCGCGTCAGCTCGGTGAGGCTTAGGGCACGCTGGGGGGACCGCTTGGCACCCGCGGAACAGCCCCTGCTGCCCCCAGCCCCAGGCTCGAAGGGACGCTCAAAAGGGGACGGTGAGGGACGGCAGCCAGGGCACGGGGCGCCTTAGATGCCCAGATGGCCGTTGCCTCTCCCTCTCCTCAAAGCAGCACCAGGGTTGCACCCATCGGCACAAGCCCACGGAAACGTGCTGCGTCCCAGTTTGGTGACAAATACAACAGCAGAATCAGATAACTGCACAGCCCCTGTCTGTGCTACCTGTAGTGCTGCCTGTCTCCCGCCAGAACACAAATAAACTCAATCTCTTGGCAAACACCAATAAAGAAGAAAGGCAATTTTTACAGCTTCTGTGTTATGACTATTAATTCTGTCCCCACGTCAAAGCAAAACGAGGAGCACAAGCCAGCAAACACCAAGCGGGGAGCAGCTAGTTTAATCCTCTGAACTCCTTGCTGGAGCCGCACCCTGTTGTTTTTGGGCACAGAATATGACCGGTCCAAGAATACCTGGGGTTGGCCAAGGGGAAGGTCACACCTGGAGAGGAGCGCGCACCTCACTGATACTGCCTGGGGTGGAAATGGGCTCCGCTCCAGCAGCAGTGCCTCGCCTCCGTCATCACAGTTCCCAGGAAAGGCCAGGCACGCTGCTACAGACAACAGTGCAACACAACAGCAGCAATTATCTGAGCAGCACCAATTACCTGAGCAGCTGATTACATCCGGCGAAGAATGAGAATGCAAAATCATTTAAAGTGCTCTGTGAGAAGGTTTGATTAGTAAACATGAAAAAAACCCAAACCCAAGCCAGGATACCAGTATGGCTTATTTTATATTCCTTTTAATTACAAAACAGTTTTACTATAAATACTGCAATTTTCACACTCGTATCTACACACTGGTAAAGGAACCTCAGTAAAAAAGTAGTTTTAAAAATATAAGTGAATGTTGCAAGATTGTGCAAAGAGAGTGTTTACTATGAAATGATTTTCCTAGTGGAAAGAAACGTTTACTGAATTTTTAAAGCCTCACTTTAAGAGCTGCAGAAATAGTTTTTCCGTACCAAAACAAATTAAAACGTAGACATTAAACCAACACCCAGCTGGATTTGAAGTATGTTTGATTTTCCTGCTTCTTCACAAAGAAATTCTTGATTGTGAAGTCAGACACTGGGCTTCAGGTTGCCTTATTGCACTTAGAACTTCATCCCTGACATCAGGAGTTAGTGTAGCAACTCTCCCTTCTCTCCGACCACGTTTGTGCCGCTAAGGATGCTACAGCTGTCGCCATTTATCCTGCAACAGGGAAATGAGCAGTTAATTAGGGTTTACTGCTGCGCGCTGCAGCCCCTTGGGTTTGGGAGGAATGACCCGTGGAGCCTCTGGTTTGCAGCTGCTGGGCCCCCGAAGGGCGTTTTGGGTGCCCCCCGCGCAGGTCCCCACTGTCGAATACCTGGCAGAGGTGCGCGTGGGTGGGCGCCGTGCAGACGGGGCAGACGTGGCAGCTGGGGGTGCAGCGTGGGACGAGGTGAGCCGGGGTCCCCTCTCTGGCCAGGGGACACACGGGGCAGCTCGCCGTGTCGCGGTGGATGAGGGAGAGGTGCAGCCGGTCGGCGCAGAGAGGGCAGACGGGACCCCGGGGGCTGTGGAGAGAGAGCCGGGGGTGAGCCCCGACGGGTTCGTGTCAGAAAGTGCTCCTCGCCAAGCCATACTGCACAGGCTCTGGCACCCGCAAAAGCTAGTTTCATTAACAATTTCAAAAATACTAACTTTATAAACTCAGACAAGTAGTGATTCATGAGTGCAGAACTGAAATGGCTCCTCCAGGGTTAGGGCTAATAGCAAGCACTCGTGGGAGCAGCATGAAGTAAATTATTGGTAAAAAGAAGTACATACATACAAAAGCTAAAGCAGGTGGATGCACACCTCAAACCATGTTTGCTTTAACCAAATATTTATTTGAATTTGCCTCTCTCAGTGATGACTCTGTTAAGGAAGCTTTGTGGGCCTGAGAGAGCACAAGGCTCGCGTGGGCAGGTGTCAAAAAACCTCCTGAGCGTACAGCATCACTTTGCTCACTTCGTCACTGCTCTGCCCCGAACAAACTAGCCATGCCTAGAGATGGAAAAAGCACTCAGCAGCTGGGTAAACAGAAGGCCCACGCTGCAGAGTCTCTTACAGCACTCAGGTTCTTTGCTGCTTAACTGAAACCAGAGCTCCATCATGGGCCAGCGAAGATGTGAGGCCGAGCCAAGTGAGGACAGCTGGGAGAACAAGCTGACTCAGAGACGCCCAAAGAAACCGCACAAGCGTTTTCCAAATAAACCTCACACCAGTTCCACCTCTCTTTGCTTGCAAGCAGGTACCACACCTTTACCCCGATACTGAGCTGTAAGCAAGCGGAACCACATTTACACACCTCTGTCATATTTGTATTTTTAAGTTAAGCGGTTAACTCTCAGTTTTGAGGACGTTCGGTGCACGCCGCGGTGCCCGGCTGCCGAGAGGAATCTCCTGCTCCGGCCGCAGCGCACTCACCCCTCGTCCTGCCGGCGGGGCCCCCCCGGTCGCTCCCCGGGTGCCACGGGACGGCTTTCGCACTGGCCAAGGTGAGCGCGCAGCCAGCTTTCACAGGTGGGACAGACGTGATGGTTGCTGTGGAGAAGCACTGTTGAGGATGTGCATTGAGTCTCTCGAGGGAGACTCAAAAATCGCTGTGAAGTTGGGCACCTCCGGCTTCCCTGGTACTGAGGAACCGTCCCAAGCAGGATGAAACCCTGGAATTAGCTCTATCACAAACCTCCCTTGCTTTGCTAAAGTGTACAAGATGTTTCTGTGCCTCTTTACAGCTAGGGCCCCGGTTCCCACCCTCACCTCATCAAACCTGCAAACCCAATTACGCTGCAGTTCAGCGTTGCTCTCACAGAGCAGAGGGGAAGCAGAGAGGGCAGCTCTGGGCCGGCCCTGCACGCTGAGCGCTGCGGGCAGCGTCGGGGCACGGCAGTGTACGCTGCAACTGCCAGAAAGCAACACGAGTAAAGAAATACGAGAAACACGTGCACGTGCAGAATGCCTTTTAAAAGCACCGAAAGAACAAAGCACAAAAATTGCCCAGAGCTCCTTTGTTTTAGGGGGGGAAAGCAGAGAGGTTAGTGTTTTAAAAGTACGTAAATGCTGTAATACTCAACACAGGATCAAGACAGGAAAGAGGTGGTGTCGTGGTTTACCCCCAGCCAGCAACTAAGCACCGTGCAGCCGCTTGCTTACTTCCCCCACCCAGTGGCATGGAGAAGAGAATCGGAAAAAAACAGTAAAAATCGTGGATTGAGATAAGGACAGTTTAATAGAACAGAAAGAAAGATAACAACAACAATAATAAAATGACAGTACTAATAAAAGGATTGGAAGATACAAAAACAAGTGATGCACAATGCAATAGCTCACCACTTGCTGACAGATGCCCTGCTAGTTCCTGAGCAGCAATCCGCCCCCAGGCCAACTCCCCCCAGTTTATATACTGGACACGATACCACATGGTGTGGAATACCCCTTTGGCCAGTTTGGGTCAGCTGTCCTGGCTGTGTCCCCTCCCAACTTCTTGTGCCCCTCCAGCCTTCCTGCTGGCTGAGCATGAGAAGCTGAAAAGTCCTTGACTTAGTATAAACACTACTTAGCAACAACTGAAAACATCAGCGTGTTATCAACATTCTTCTCATACTGAATCCAAGACACAACACTATGCTGGCTACTAGAAAGAAAATTAACTCTATCCCAGCTAAGACCAGGACAGGTGGGAATAAACAAGGAGGTGTACAATACCCTTATTTTCTACCCAAATAAATACTGTTCTACTCTACTCTGAAATTATTTTTATTCAAGTCCACTGTGGCATCTGTGTGTTTTTAAGTGGAAGATGGAAGACAGACCTTTCGTGGTCCATGGGCTGCTCTGCCTCGCTCTGCTCCGGAACAGCTTCGCCTGTGCCGTCAGCCCTCAGCACATCTGCAGCTTTGGCAGGAGAGCTGCACGCAGAGAAAGAGGGAGAAGACAACCTGAATCCACCCGAACGCATGGCTTTCCGAGAATGACTACTGCCCTACGGAACCGCTTTTTCCTAAATAGCAAATACTTTCTACCGCTAAAACTGGACTTAAAGGAACCGAAGGAATTCAAACTGCAAAACCCGCTCTAGCCGTGTACAGACGCTTTCTCCCCCGCAAGAAGCTCCCCTTTCCCCCCACTTTGCTTCCCATGGACCCGTGCAAGGGGAGCGGCAGCAAGCGCCCGGTCGGCCACGGTACCTCACGCCTGTCGGGTTTCGGCTCTCCCCGGCGCCAATGCTGAGGACCGAGTAGGTGCGCGGCGTGCCGGGCCGGGCGCTCAGCCAGTCCTCGCAGACGGCGCAGCCGCCGCACGCGGGCTCGGCGCGGGGGGCCAGGGCGGCGTGCAGCTGCTCTTCGCAGGTGGGACACACGTGGCAGCTCGTCGCGTGGCTGCGGGCGAGACAGAGATGGGGGAATCCCTCCTGCCCGAGCCCCGAGAGCAGCTGGCGAACACCAAACCCTCGCGTGAAGCAGCCATCGCCTCTTTGGCGAGCGGCGTGTTCATCGCAGAGGCAGAGGCGCTGGCATTTGAGTCAAAAACTACATAAAGATGTGCCGTGCCTGTGTGGCGTAGCTAGAAGTGACACCAGTGAGATCCGTGGGTATAGTCGGCAGAGTGGCACAAGGTTTTGGGCAGGTGAACAAGCAAACCTACCAAAAATAGGAACGCCACAGCATGGGCTGCTTCTCATCGTCTGTTATCTTTGGGTGCATCGGTGGATCCCTTCCCTTCATCTCATGCTTTTGTAAATGCATATTATAAGACCTGAAGAGACAGAAAGGAAGAAATTCATAGAACAAAAAGCAACTTAGCAACATGGAAAGATAGTACCAACCATGCAAATATATACTGAAGGTGATTACTGTCACTTAGAGCTTAAAAGGAAATACCCAATTATCCTTAGGGAAAGTTATGATTTATAAGGGGCAGCTTAGGCTCACTTACTGGTTTTTATTGTCTTTCCATTTCACGATGATCCCAGTTAGAATTCCAAGGGCTATTGCAGCAACTGAAAAATAAAGAAATTTAAAACAAAACAAAACAAAAAACAAATTTGGTATGTAATTTAAGTAAAATACTGCACTTTGGTAAAAGACTGGCAGCAAAATTCTCTGCTCTGGGGCTGCCTGTCACCACCCAGAGGCTTCCGCTCAGCCGGAATACTGCAAACCCCCTCTTGTGTCTCTGAACACAGAGCACAGGAACCGCTGCTAAGTGTGGTGCCATGCTGAACTTGTTAAGGGTGTGATCCTCATTTATTTAGTGCTTTTATAGACAGCCTCCTGTTTCTTTTGTATTTTAAACATACCATTTTTAGTACTTGATCTCTTTTGCAACAAGGATGTCGCAGGCTTCACCGACCTCTCATCTCTCAATGTCTGCCAAGGCCTTTTAAAGGAACTTTATCAATTAAAGAGTGACAGGACGTACAGTTTTTGGTTGGCTTCTTACACTGGCTTCTTTAGCTTCTTTCATTTCATATTCAACTGATGTAATGTTTTATACTAAGACATAGACAATCCATCCAGTTGCTTGCAATGCTGCTGCATTACCCAACAGCAGAGAACCCCCTGAATCCTGACCAGAGACGCTCAGTACTAGGGCAGTGAAATGAATAAACCAAAACCACCGACTCCAGGTATCTAACAGCAAATAACAGCTTTGGGTTAGGAAAGTATATTTTCAATTTTAAACTACTTACCAATGCAACTAGGGATGAGGATACCTGCTAGACAAGAAGAAAATTGATGTTAAAAAAATGAAGCCAACAATGCTGATAACTAAACAGGGAAGCTCCTTATCTTTGCCCACAGAACAATATTATTCAAACCCAGATAACCGTAACACTGCTGAGAAGACAAAATGCTGTAAAACAATGTCGTTAACTACACACATATCATTATGCTCATCTTGAGTCCCTCGCCCCACCTTTCTCCACTAATGGAGCTGAGGTCCGTAACTCCAGGCTACCTCCACCCTCAGCAACGTCCAAATACAGCCAAGATAATGTCTGTGGTTTCTACTGAGATGCTTGGCTGCATGGAGGGAGATTCCAGCATCAAAAATCCTACCCTGTATCATATCAGCTAAGGAGTGACTCAGCTGGGAGCAGAGAGAAAAGGGGATTAGACCAGGGAACAAGGCTGTGCAACCCCCTTAGAAACTGGAAGATGGACCCACCAAAAGAAATGAAGAAGGCACAGTGAAAGCAGAAATCCAACAGTGTGTGGAGTCACAGGCATCCAATGTGGGTGCAATTACAGCAATTAAAAGGACTCTGAGGCAGAAAGCATCTCCTGAACTCTTACCTAGCCAGTAACGATTCTCTGCTATATTCCCTTCCAGGGGTTCAGTGTGATTTGTCACTGCTGTAGTCCTCACTATATAGAGAAAAAAATAAAGGAAAACCACTCGAAATTATATTTTATATAATTCTCCATTTATACATAATATATATAATACTTCAGTGAGGAGTAAATGTAGCATGGGCAGGTGACTTGTGCATCCGTGGCTACAACAGTGAGAGCTGTGGAAGAGTCACACAGGGAGCTCTTGGTGATAATACAAGCCTTATGGATAGAGGGGAGTCTGCTGTCCTGCTTGGCCGTATTGCCCCGGTGTTGTTGGACATTAGCTATAAATCCATTCCAAGGTTTAGTCCACCAGCTTTGCAGTTAGTGATACACTTCACACATCGTTTATTAAAATTCTACCTTTTCCTCTTGAAGTGAAAAATGTAAAACTGTGTACGATTGTGCTGACGGTGTTCTTCAGCAGAGCTCGGCACCTTGCAAAGCACAGACTTGCTAACCATCACTGCTGTAAGCAGATGCTGCTCCTCTGGCAACAAACCCTACAGGAATGCCTGTCCAAACTGGGGTCCTTCCCTTTCTGAGGGAAGGGAATTAGGACTAATTAACTGCACAGCAAGAAAAACTACTCAAGAACAGGATGATTATCCAGCAACGCTCACCCCTGCATTCGGGAGGAGGTCTACTCCAGATGCCATCGACACTGTTCTCCGTTGTACAACGCAGAGTTTCATTTCCCACAAGCTGGAGCCCAGGGTCACATGTGTACAGTACGACTGAGTTGTACGTGAACTCCCTACTGTTGCCGTCGTGCTTCCCGTTGGGAATAGCTGGAGGTGGAGGACAAGAAATAGCTGGGGGAGAAAAAGAAAAGAGCTCAGGAGGTGACCGCTGGGATGCTCTTCTCCACGATGTGAAGAGAGGAAAACCCAAGGGCTGCTTGCACACAGGCTGCATTGCACCAGTCGCAGGAGCAGGGGCTGAAATGGGAGCACTGGCCACCCTCTCGGCACGCAGTTGCTTTTAGGTGCCTCCCAGCCTGCTGTCCTGCATACACAGGGGCAGCGGCAGCTTGCAGGGACACCAAGGCCCCTGGGTTGCTCATTTATGTCAGTCTTTCATGTGCAGAAGGCACCAGCGATGCTGCTGGCTAGTCCCTGCTTTCATCATGCCAGCTGGCTCCCTTCCAGAGGTACTTACCTGACTTGGTTTAGTAAAACCAACACACAGTTCAGTATTTCTGAGTTGGAATATTTGGTATTTCCAGTTGAGCTGTGGCCAACTTCACTTACCCTGACAAGCTGGAATTTGACTCCAGGCAACTCCATCTCCCCTTAGGGAACACGAGATGACATGTGACGCTCCCTTTAATGTGTACCTGCAGAGGTAAAGGGCACAACCCCAAATCAGTTTGTTGTCACCAACCAAGAACATGTCACCCCACAGAAGTGCCAAGGACTCGACAGGCAGAGCCCCTTGTCCCGGCTCGCACACCAGTGACTGGCCAGGTCACTGGGATGCAGTGGGCAGCTGGCTTCACACTCACCCATGGTTACAAACTACATCTGCTCTTGCACCAAACAGATGACCATTTGTAATAACCTTGCCATGTTCTGGATTTGCTGGAATACCACAAGATTTCCCTAAAAAGAATAAGATTATCCTTGGGATGCTACAAGGATGGGGGAAAAACCCACAGACATACTTTTTGTGACAGTATAGCAGTGTCAAACCAGGCATCTGATGGTATTTCATGCTAAATGTCTTTAAAAAAAGTGATCCTAAAATACAAATCAGACATGGCACTCAGAACACAGTGCTGCAGATGCAGCTGTGGGAGGACGCTGGAGAAAATGAAACGACGTGGAGACACTCACTCTGACACAGCTCGGGGACTTCTGACCATGTTAAATTGTCAAAGCAAGTGCTGGTGGGCAGCTGGTCTGTGGTATTCTCATAGCCTGAGCGACAATAATACTTCACCAAGACACCAACAGGATAAAAGTTCTGCATCCCATCTTCTTGTGATATTCTAGCGAAACGCACACGTGGTGGGCCAGGACAGCTACCTAGCAACAAGGAAGACAACCAAAGTGTACAGTTACAAAGTAAAAATAACAATATTTTGCATTCGACTATGTATAAACATAAATCTAAGTGATAACACACAAGCCTCCCTGAGAATAGGGATACCACAAATATTTTTAAGAAGGTGATTGGTAATTTGTGTAATTCAAAAATATTCCTAGATGACTATTTAATGGAAAAAGATTTTAAATGTTAATATTTGCCCTCTTTCAATCATTCACAAGTGCAGTGCTTACCTCCCTTGCCAATTCCGCCAATGAAGCATTTGAGGTGGGGAAGTGCAGCCAGTTCTCACCGTGGAGGTTTGCAAATCCCCAATGCCAAACATTCCCCCTTAGTTAGCTCTTGTGTCAGCAGTCAGCTGTGCCAGCGCTCGCCACTACAGCTCTGCTCCTCTTTCCTCTGCTTCTCCAGGCTACCCATCTATTTTTATTAACACACAAGTGCTCGCACGTGGCACCAACAGACTAAGCAGAGTTAGGAAGAAGGAACAGCGAGACATTCTGACCCGCAACTCGATTGTGTGTCACTTTGAATGGGGAAACCCTTGAAACAGCGATTGCTAAAGCAGTAAATGTTTTCATAAGCAGCGTGCGTCTCTAAGCAACTCGTTTCAAGAAAGTGAAATACTTACGACCACAAAACTCCGGGAGGTTGGACCACTGGGAGTTTGCAAGGCACTGTATCGTATCTGACAGCAAGGGACGTTTCACATAACCTCCGAGGCAGCTGTACCTTACTTTGGAGCCGACCTGGAAGCTTCCCCGATGTTTCTCATCCTCCGGGGGCTCTGCATGTGTTATATTTGGCAACGGCCCACAGTCACCTGTAGCCAGATAAACCTGGATTTAGTGGGGCTTCTGCTGCCTGCGCCAGCTCCCCGGGCAGCGCACAGCCCAGAATCATAGAATCATTTAGGTTGGAAAAGACCTTCACAATCATCGAGTCCAACCATCATCCATGCCCTAACCCATGTTCTGGAGTACTTCGTCTATGCACTTTTTGAATTCCTCCAGGGATGGGGACTCGACCGCTTCCCTGGGCAGCCTGTTCCAATGCCTGACAACCCTCTCAGTCCCCACGAGAGCACACGCACCCACGACACGCACCCAGCACAGCGGAGCACACGGAACCCGCACCCACCCGCACGGAGCCCACCCTGGGGGGTGACAGGGCTCACCGAACTCCCCCCCACCCCCCACACACACTCCCCCGGGGACTCACCCCACGCCTCGGGCAGCAACACCAGCAACACCAGCAGCACCAGCAACACCAGCAGCAGCGTGGGCAGGAGCGAGCGGCGGAGCCCGGAGCCCATCGCTGCCGGGAGCGGGCAGCGAGGATCGGGCAGGGAGCCACGGCGGGGCGGGGAGGAAAGAGGGAGGGGAGACGCTCCCGGAGCCGCAGGGAGGGGGAGAGCTTGCTCAAGAGCACGCGTGGGTGCTGCTGGCACCCGTGGGCTGTGCGAGGCGGCGGCGGCTCCTTTGGCCGCAGGGTTCGCAGCTCCCGAGGCGTGGAGCCCCGTTCCGTGCTCCCTGCGGTCTCATCCCCGGGAAATGCTGTGATGAAAGTCTTACCGGCGGCTGGAAGCGGGTGTGGGTTTAAATTGAAGCACACGGTTCTCCTCACGCCTGCTCCAAGAGACGTGCTCGGCATTCAGAGGAATGCGGTCCGGCTCTCCAGACACCCGCTGCCTCCGGCTCTCTTTCAAACTCCTTCTCTGCACCTTCCACTAAAGCCACCCCTGCCTCCAAAGCCATCAAGTCCCAAAGGAAAAGAAAAAAAACAAAAAACAAAAAAACAAACATAAAAACCCAAACAAAACCAACCAAACAAACAAAAAAACCCAAGAAGGGCAGCATCTGGGTCTTGTCGGCTCCGGCTGTGAACCCTCCAGCATGCCCCAAAGCCGGGAGGAGTAGAGAAGGTCCCCTTTGTCCCCCAGCACTGGCTCTGCTGCGTGCAGGGACGAGAGCTGCATCTTCATCGGTGCCTTCTGTCCTCTCCCACAGAGTCCAGCCCAGGGAGCCCAGCGCAGTGCAGCTCAGGGGCACCAGCCCCCCCCCCCCGATCCCCCAAACTGTCTTCAGATGTCACCTGCCTGACCCTAGGAGCAGACCTCCGTGAAGAGCTTTTTCTGCAAAAAGAGAGGAGAGAAGGTGGCTTTCCTCCAGCCTGAGGGGTGCATGGGAGAGCAGAGGGCTGTTAATCAGCCCCACTTTGAAGCTGCTAATTAAGCTGTTTCTATTAACACCTATGCACAAAAGAAGGCCGTGGGGATACCAGCATTTCCACTGTAACTCTCCCAGTTAGACACAAAACTCTTCGAAGGAGACGCTGCACTGCCCGCAGAGGCTCGGGGATGTCCTTGGGCCCAGCCAGGCATAGGATCTGTGGCTTTGGCTCCGTGACTGCGTGGGAAAGCAGAGCCGCTCTTGGACCCCTGCCCCCAGGACTTACAGGGAGAGCCAAAGGAAAGGCTGCGGCTATATCTGCTGTGTCATCCCGCTCTGCTGAGCTGGGCTGCCAACAAGGGGGATGTGTCACCCTAACCCGAGGAAAGGGCAGCCAGCAGCAGCTTGCCTGCCTGTGCCTTCCTGCCTCCCTCTGTTTGCCTTTGTTATCCAGGAAACAGTGATGTTTCCACTGAGAAGCTCAAAGTTATTGTTTTGGGGTTGGTTTTTTTTCCCACTTCATTTCCCTTTCCAGTACAATTTAAGCTCCAAGCATATGCAACAAAAGCATTTGCAATGAGGCCAAGAAGCATTTTCTTAAGGGAAGAGTCAAGCAGCCTGGATAATGTATTCCTTTAAAATACTTGTGAACATGCAGACAAATGACATACAAGTCACTGGTCACCTGAGGTCTGAATTGGGATGGTGGCTGCATAATGCAAAAGGGAGTTGTTACCAGGAAAAAATATATTTTAAATGCTGGGAAATTCTCTCGTAATAGCTTACAGCAGCGACCCTGGCACGGGATAGTGAGATGTCAAGAAGTATTTGGCAAAGAATTCTTGTAACATCGAGCCTCCTCAGGGAGCGGCTTGGTTCGCACTTACATCAGAAGAACCGGCCGCTGTAGTTTCAACTCGGTGAAATCCCCCTGCTACGAGCTCAGATTAACCCCTTGACCCAGGCTGCTTTCCTACCTGAGGCCACGCAGGAGACATCTGTACCTGCCGAGACCGTCAGGCTCAGACCAGCCCATCCCTCTGCCTCTCTGCCACCCACCCTTGCTGTCCCATTTTGCCCTGTATTGCCCCAGTAACCGACTGAGCACCGAAACCTCCCAGGCAGGAGCTGCCCCAGCAGCTGAGCCCTGAGATAGCAGGTCCACATCTGTGCAGCTGGAGCCACCGAGGGCAACTTGCTTTATCTTGCTCTGACATCCCTTCCCCATGCTGCAGAAATCAGGCCAAGCAGATGGCGATGGCAGAAGCGAAAACACGCACAGAGGGGACCCTGACCCGTGCTGCTCTCTGCACCTACGCTGCCAGGCTCGGACTGGAACATCGTGAGGTTTTCCAGCAAAACCAGCCAGGAAAAACAGGGGTTGAGCTGCTGGAGTTGCTCTTGGCTTTCCGCAGAAACCCTCCCTTGGTTCCCTGTCCACTCCCACGCACTCCTGCATCCCCGTGCCGAGCAGCAGCCTGGGACGTCGCCCACAGCTCCCAAAGCCTTTTTGGGACAGACCCCGCAGGCTGCCCGGGGGAGCCGCAGCAGAGGGGCTGCAGAGCTCGTGTCCAGGAAGGCTAAATGGGATTAAGGCAGGTATGCATCGCTCCAGCTTTCTTTTTCAGACCACTTGCTAGAAACACTCACATTCCCAAACATTACTGCATGGATTTTCTTTCTTTCTTTCTCTCCCCCGCTTTTTTTTAAATCAAGTTAAACTTGTGTAGGAGGCCATTTAGAAAATATATAAGGAAGAGTGCTGATAAAGAACTGATTGAACAGCAAATCTGACCATTATCAAGATATCTCTAAAAGCTGATACCTTCCTGAAAAGAGCATAAAATATGAAAAGGGAACAGCAATCAGTTGAATTCACAGGTTATCCTTTATAAACAATTACCATTTATTACTAAATGTAAATAAAACCCCAGAATGGCACCTAAATATATGGCAGTTAGTGTGCTGTATAGGACAAAGACTGTAAGCAGCCAATAACATAAACCTGACATTTCCAGTTTCTCTGTTGCAGTATGACAATGCTGGAGAGTTACGTTTAGCTATTACTTCTGTGTGTCTGTGCGGAGTTGATGTGCTCACAGACTGCAGCATTACAGAGCTGCCTTCCTCTGTTTGGAAAGCAAAAGTAGCTCCTTTACAGTATGAGGTTAGTAGATACCCAGACCACTCACGGCTTTTATTTTTCATGTAATCTGAACAGAAATATAAACTGCAAAGAATTTATGTCTGATACAAAAAAAAAGTTTTTGCTAAAGAAATTGCTTAAAGTACTAAAAATATAAATTCAATTTAGCCTGTAAAATACTATGATTTCCTAAAAGAAATGATCTCATAAATCTGCAAGACAAGGAAGTCAGTATTTTGCTTTCAGCTCAACCCTGCTGGCAGCTACCATGGGTGTATCTGCAACCAGACCATGCTACAGCCAGAAATTCCTAAGTTAAGGGAGTAGCCCAGTTCAGCAGAGAGATTTGGGTCTTTTACAGCCTGTCCTGTGAGTCTGTGTATTTACAGTGACTGTTATGGCAGCACATCGGAGTTGCTAGCGAGCAAGGAAATGGGTGGTTGTGGAAACACCGAGTCCGACGAGTCGTGACGTAACCGAGCTCTGTCAGAAATTCTGCAGAAGGCCTGGGGGGTTTCTGAGAAACTTCCCAACTCCAGCCTGAAGAAAGGCTGGTCAGGTCAGCCTGGAATCGTAACTGGATTTGGGATGTTAGGAAGAAACCGCTGAAAGAGAAAAACTCAGGAGAAGGAACTGTGGGAATTAGCCAACTCTTGCATAAGTAATTTTCAATCAATTTCTTGGAACATTAAAACATATCACAATTCAAAAAATACATTATGTACATGGGAAAGACTTGATCTAGCATATTCTCTGTTTTAAAGCAAAGCGTCAGAGTCCTAACAAGTACGACCATTGCATAAGACACTTTAGAAACAGAACACGGTGAAGGGTTTACATGCTTCATGCTTTCAGTACTATTTTTGTTTTAAAAGATAACAATATATTTAGATAGGTGGGATCTCATTTAACTGCGTGTCTTGTCTACATCTGCAGTGAGATGGCAGGAAGAGCAGCATGTGCCAGTTGTCTTTGCAACCATGCAAGGAAAGTGCAAATGCCTCCTCCCAGGGTTCCTTCTATGGGGGTCCTTTTGTCAAAGCATCACTGGAGGAGGGCAGACCCATCACAAATAAACTGCTTCAAAACTGCAGATAAATCTTTCTGTGCACTTGCCACAGTCCGTATACGCAGCCTGGGGGAAGGAAACATTCACGTGAAGATTAGCCTGGCTGTATCTTCAAGGAGAGTGAAGCTTTCTGCCCAGATTTTTAAAAACCCACCAGGTTTGGGGGTGAATTTTAGCACTGCACTTTAGAAAGGCCCCAAACAATTCCTCCTTCAAACACTAGAGGCTGTTTCCAGGCAGCGTTCCATTTTCCCCCATCTCATCCCTTCCTCTAGCCTTCTGCTACTGAGGGGCTGATTTTACAGGACCAGTGTTTTGGAGCAGGAGAGCCAAGCTGCTGAAGTACAACACAAAGTGGCATTCCTCACACTTGAGATCATGTGTCAAGCTGCTGCTTTGACACCATCTCCTGAAGAAGTGCCAAGAGTAAAAAGAGAAAAATCAGCAGGAAGAGATTTTTAAATCGATCCTCAGTCTGAAGTTACATAATAGAGCAAAGTAGAAACTTTTAGGCAAAAACAAAGGACAAAGTTTTCCCCTTTTCTTCCATGTTGTATGATCCAGGATCCTTCTAGCCTTCATTTGTTCCTAGCAAGGGCACAACGTCACCACACTTCAACTCTTTTAAGGCCTGCAAAGCCCTTCTCGGAGCCCTTTTCCTACACTGATACCACTGCGACGTCTTTCCTACAGACACTTCCACAAGTGCCCAACCATGCAGCCCGTTACCCTGCCTTTAACCCCGCAAGTGGGATTCTTTGATTCCTTGTTTAACAGTCCAGACAAATACCTTGGGGTTTCGGTCCCAGCCGTCAGCCTGGCGATGCTAGCAGGTTGGAACAAACCCCACCTTTGCCAAATGATGCAGGAAATGGGGAAAATCCCTCCTGGCCACGCTGCACTTGCAGTGGGGGCATTTCTGGACCTGGGCTTAAGCACCTGCCTCGTCACACTCACGTAACAGCCCCGGGCTCAGCGCGTTCACACACAAAATCCACCACCACAGGGGTGACAGATTTTCTGGTTTTGACCCAAGAGACATGGCTCAGGGATGGGCAAGTTCAGCTGGACTTTAACACCAGAGAAATGCTTTTCATCCAGTCTCCAGCTGGGTAGCGAGACCCTCCAGCAGGTGTTTTGTCTTTATTACTTAACATTACACACTTATATTTCCCACCCAGACACTGTTTTCAACACAGCCGACACTCACCCTTTTTATTTGTAAAATAACCCTTTGCAACGGATGGGGAATCTGTTGTAGCAGCACTTCTGCCATGTCCAGCTTCTCCTGGCTGCCCACGACCTCGCTGGTGTGGAACAAGGTTAGCGTTAGTGCATTGCCTCTCACTGCTGGAACAAGGACAGAAGCCCTGGCACTCTTAAGGCTACGCGGTACAAACTTATCTCTTGCTTTGCAATATGGCAAAAAATGAGTTAAAATCTGTAATAACGCAAGGGCAAGGAAACAATTGATACATGAAAATACATTTCATACAAAGCAAAGCTTTTTTAAGAGGGGGAGGCCAATGCAGTCAAACCTGAGCTTGGAAGCAGATGTCCAACCAGCAAAAAATATAAATTATACAGAGAAAACTTATATAAGAAAAGAACATGACAAAAAAATCACTCACTTCCACAAAATGATGCAACTTTAGACCGTTTTAAGTTTTCAAAGCAGCCGGCTTGTGGGAGGATGCCAGAGATGCCCATGTACTTTGGAAGACACTTGGCTCCTTGGTTTGTCCCAGGAGAAAAGTAGTTTTGGGTTTTGTACAAAGGTACAACGAATCTGAATGCCGAGGTAGCACAGCTCCTTGACACTGAAAAGAAATGTGGGAAAAAATGAAAACTCCAGCTACAGGACTGGCAGTAACCAGTGAGTCCCACCGATGAGTTCCCCCGAACTCCAAATGAGCCTCCAGGACTGACCTGGTGTCCTGGAGAAAGAAGAAGAGTGGGAGAAGGAGATGGTATTTTGCAGTGACTTTTTGTATAGGCTGAGCTTCATTTCCCACTTGAAAGACTTCTTAGATGGTTGGATGCCATTTCCACGGGAATCTGAAAAGAAAGAAAATCGTGGTGTGAAATTCATTGAGTGGCTTTTTCATAGAAGTGTGATAATCAAAGAAGCAAATTAAGCTGGGAAATGTGGGACTTAATGTACAATCTTTTCAACTCACTTTGGGGAGGAGGACTCCTTTCCATTTCTTTTGCTCCAAGTTTGACAGACGTGCTTTTCTCTAGGGTATAAAGAGTAAGTATTGCTAGGAGCACTACGCCTTTCTTTCCCAGACTGTACATTCCTTATTCACTTTAGCAGCACTGCATTTTTTCTCTTTAAAATTGCAGTATGACTTACACCTGACATGTCCTGTACTAAGCTTTCACAATATTTTAAGCTGGTGCATACTAAATACTGAGCTCATAATAAATACTAAACTCAGATGAAGCCACCTTTGCATTCAGGTGCAGCTCCACTCCAGACTCCGTTTGTTTTGTCCATACTCGTACAACGGATGCTCACATTTCCAATGAGCTGGAAGCCAGAGTCACAGCTGTAAGTCACGGTTGAGTTATAAGCAAATTTTTCTACACCTTCGCCATCATGCTTTCCGTTGCTAATTTGAGGAGGTGAAGAGCAGGTGATTACTGCAGGAAAAAAGGTCAACACGAGTATTGATAAAAGCTTCAGTAACACTGAAAATGCAAAATGTTTCTTGAGTTCCACCTAAGATTCTTGAAGACAATAAACTTTGTGGACAACTGAAGATAGGTAACTAGCACTGCCTTCTGTCTTGATAATCTCTTTCTTGTTTCTGAAGTGTTTCTGTTGTCACATCTTTCCCCCTCTCACTCCAAGAGTCACAAAAATAAACAGGCAACTTGCCATGCCCTGGCTCATGATTCCTCAAAATCTCATCCTGTCACCTTCACTGCAACCTTAAGGCATGAGCGAATATGTTGATCTTGTGGGAACAAAACTGCTGAAATACAGTGTCAGCAGCAAAATGGATATTTCTCAGCTGCAGCATTGGTGACAGATCTGCCACATAATACTAACAAAAACAATGTATGAAGATAAGTTTAGACTAGTCTAGTATGCAGGATCTACTGGAGTGAAGTCAAAAGCAAGGTTGGATTAATCTTACATTTACAAGTTGGAAGTTTACTCCATTCAACGTCATTTCCTTTGAGCTGACACTGGATGAAATGCCTCCCGTCTAATTTGTACCTAAGTGAAAATACACAAGAAAAGAAAAGATTGTGTAGCTATCCAGAAACCAAGAACAATTTTTTCCCCTGGTACCAGTATGATCAGGAGTGTAGAAAAGCAGTTTTAAAGCAAGCAGACACGCAGATACACACTGGTTAGCAGGAAAGCTTCTTCACCTTGCTCTCTGCCAGGATCCTTGTTAATCTGTTTTTAGGTGATTCTCCCCTTTGACTCATTGCAGTGTGTATCTTCCATTGCAAGCATGGGAGAAGCCGCAGCTGGTGGGTAGCAGAGCACACGGTGAATGGCAGACAGTGCTGAGGTTAGGTGTGGATTCCCACATGGATGCAACAGGCTTGAATTTGCTGAATCAGGGACTATTTCTTCCTGCCTGCTTCCTGGCGGAGAGCAGTGCTGGGATTCAGGCTGCTGGCATCCAGTGCCTTTCCCACGCCACCGTCACCCACCAGGATGAGGTGACGAGGCGCAGAGCTCCCTCCTGAGCACACACAGCATCTCTAAAGGCCGAGGCTCAGCCCGGACTGCGGCTCCGCTTCGTGGCAGGGCTGCATTACGGAGGTCAGTTAGCTGGATCTGCTGAAACCCGCAGCGCTGGTGGTAGAGAGCGGGGTGCCCAGCACCCTTCAGTGCCACCTCCTCCCTAGCACGTTGCTTTTGGGTTGTAAGGGTGTAGCTGTTTTGCTAAAGTTTTTCCAGAAAAGCAAACGACAGCAGACTGCCGGCGTACCTTCCCAGCCGGTCCCTGCAAATACTCAATGCCTCCACTACATAGAGCAGGGACCAGTGAGGGGCAATAGGGATCCTGATTTCATTAACATGGCTTTTGGATTGGCTTGCTGGAAGCTAATGCATCCTGTTCTGACAGCACCGACACCTTCCCCAATCTCTGAATTACATCCTCCTGTTCAAAAAAATTCATCATTTGGGCATGATTGATAGTATCTGATCGTGCTTAGATGGATAACATTATCCCTCCACCCTGATGTGTATTTCCAAAGCTGAATCCTAGAAGGGTGGGACATGCTGTCATTTCCCCGAAGTCCATCCTAAGGGAGTATCTGGAGAAAAAACCCCTGTTATATTTGAAGCAGCTGCAAAGATTGGCAGAACAAGCCAGATAATGCCAGCTAGTTCCTGCTAGGGAGGGAGGAATACTAGCCGGAGTTGCAAGAGCTTGATTTTGCAGGTCAGTCTGCTGCATGTGGACCCTGATTGAAAGCAGGCAGAAAGCATGAGTCAGCTCACTGACTGATGGAAAGTGTGCTTCACTGCAGTTTTCTAGCTGAACATCACTGAATTTTAAAAATGCCAACATAACCCCTTTTTATTCAATATATCTCAAATATGTTAGGCTGAAATATTTTAAGTAACTTGTTTTGAAGTCGATAGTTATAAACTGGCAGTACTGCTGGGATAGATACCCTGGGGCAGTTAAATTTCCTCTGGATGACACTTGAAGGAAAAGGCAGCCATAAATTCAGATCCTGGTCCCTTCCCTCCAGCTGTGTCTTATTCCCTCCCAGCCCAAAGCTGTCATTGAAGTGGGAAAAGCAGACCCATGCTCTGCACTCAGAGCAACACCATAGGAGCGATATGTTGTGAAATAGCAGCCCAGCCCGTGTCCACAAGTTCATCGCACTGGACTGGAGTTTGTATTCCAGCATCAGCACCGGTGTACTGGAGCTCGGGGCATTGCCCGTGACTCACCCGTCTTCGCAGAACACGTTCACTCTTGCACCGAACCGCAAGTCTGTCAGAGTGACCATCCTGCCGCCGGGCAGCGGTCTCGGGTGTCCGCAGGATCTCCCTGCCGGAGAACGAGGCCAGTGTTAGTGGTAATACACGGTGATGGAGAAATAAAAAAGGCTAAATAAGGGACAGACTTAGGGGGTTATACCCAAAGGTGCCAAAGCATTTGACTTCCCACGTGGGAGGTGTGGATCGCCATAAGGGCTCCACGCTCACAGCAGTGAGCATCTCACAGGAGGGCAGAAGAGAATATTTGCAGAGATATTTCCATCTCGATAGTTTGGCAGTAAGTACCTCGACTGTGACAAATGTATTGCTGCCGCATCATCAGTCTTAATATTACGTGGATTTCACTGAGAAACGTGCTTTGTCTTCATTTTGAAGTTAAACACTAGAATTGCAAATTGGCATTTGTCCTGTGCATATGCCCTGCCAGATGCAAACATATTTCCTAACATGAAAATCAAACCAGATCTGTTTATGCCAGCAGGAAAAAAAAAAAAAGAACATTATTGACACTCCTGCTGTTCAGTCTTAAATATGAATGTCAAGGAATATCCACCTAATTTTGTATTAAGCATGTAGCTGTTGGGATGTTAACAAGCCTGCTGCATCGCAGCACGCAGTTTGGGAGCGGGTACCTGACCTGCTCTGAACTCCACACCTGCTTCTCAGCAAGTGGAGCGGAGCAGGGATACTCACTCCTGCACAGCTCGGCAGCTTCCGACCACGTCAGGTTTTCAAGGCAAGTGCTGGTGGGGGAACTTTCCGAGGTGTTCTCGTAGCCGGGGCGGCAGACGTAGCTCACGTTGGTCCCAACAGGAAAGAAATTAATCCTCTCGTCCACCGTGGACAGGGCAGCAAACCGCAACCTTGTCGGGGCAGCACAGCTCCCTGGCAGTCAAAGAAAGCGGGCCTGAAAGAGCCGCCCACCGGGAAGCATGCAAAATAAACCTTGGAATCACAGAAATGCTCTCACTACGGTGCTTTTGGAAAGCTCCTCACATTCATGGCAGGTTACTTCTCTTTTCTTACCAGGCTGCTATTCTGCTGAACGCATCTTTTGCAAAGCGCGGATGAAGATGCATTAACTGCACAGGCAAAGCTGTTAGTAGAAAATAAGAAGTCGCATGCACGTGCCGTGGGGCAGCACACGCTGCAGCCGCTTGCACAGCCTCTGCCGGCCGGGGCTCGGGAGGTGTGCGAGCATCCCGGGGTCCAGGACCGACCCCCTCGACGACAGGCACGGATCCTGCACCCACCAGCAGCTCTGACAAACAGCGGCTAAGGGAAGTGGGTTTGTACCTCGCCAGGAGGACGGTGCCAATGCAGAGCAGCCACCGTAAGGGGCAGAAATCTTAAGCCAAATGAGAGACAGGCGAGGGAGCCGTGTTTCAGAGAAAGGAGGTATTTACGGCCACAGGGCTCGGGCAGCTTTGACCAGCGCGCGCCAGGCAGGCACTCCATCGTGTCCGACCTCCCGGGGATTTTGATGGCGCCTTCGGTGCACGTATACGTCACCCTGGATCCGATGGGGAAGCTGCTGGCCTGCTCGTCGCTGGATGGTCTGGAGTGGGTCATGCGAGGTGGGGGCCCACAGTCATCTGTGGCAGGAGAAGACCCCCTCCGGTGAGGACCCTGTTCCCTGACCCCTTCCCCATCCCCAGCGAGCATCCCGGGCGGGCAGCTGGGCTGGTCCAGGCTTCCCCTCCGGGCAAAGGCACCGGGCAGGGCTGCATCCCTTAGAACACCAAGCGATGGGTCCCCAGGCTTGGGGGTGGTGGCATCACCCACCCCAGCCCCCAAGCAGCGAGGTGAGATGCAGGCAGGTCCCGCTGGTCCTCCCCATGCACCCTGTGCCCCGGTACTCACCGCAAGCCACGGGCATGCCTAGGAGCCCCAGCAAGGCCAGGAGCAGTGCAAGGTGGCCAGACCCCCATGCCCCGGCGAGTGCCCCCCAGCTCAGGGTGCTTGGGTGCTTCCCCCGTCCTGGTTCTCCAGACCTCATTGCAGCAATTTCTGTGCTGCTCTGTTGAGCACCGTTGGCTCCAAGGAGCTGTTTCTGAAGCTGGGAGGAGATGCAGCACAGAAGACTCAGCCAAGCTTCTGGAGCAGTGGAAACCTTTCCAGAACACCCACGGCGGTAAAGCCTCTGGCAGGGACACGGACAGCAGCCATGGGTGGGGGACGACTGTCATCCACAGGCTCGGGTAAAGCCTCCCGGTCCTCCTGCCCCACCGTAAGGAATGGGGGAATAACTCAACCCTTTTATTTGACCTGAGACTGGCAGTGAGTGCTGACTAGCAGAACTTTACCAAAACCAAATGCTACCAGAGCAGAAAAGACCGCCACCCCCACCCCAGCCCCAAGCTGTATCCAGGGTAGGAAAATGCCTACTTAGTTATTTGCCTGAGGGTAATGCAACACAGATCTTCCATAAGCAGAGTTAGTGAAACAAAAAACAAAAGCATTTTCCATTTTGTTTGTTAATTTTTCTTGATTGACTCATTTGTAATTAGGGACGGGTGTGAACAAATACATCTGCTTACTGACTAACACTCTGAAATATCCTGCGTGACATCAGTCAAGGCTACTCAAACACACTCTTAGGTACACAGGGGCTGTAACACCCAGTTCTTATTCATGCTTATGGGTTTCAAGCCTTGCACAGGGAGATACGACACTTTCTGTTTGCAGTCCCAGGTGAGCTCAGCGCGGAGGGGAGAGAGGTGTCACACCAGGAGGGTGCAGCCCCGCTCTCCTTGTAGCACAGGGAGAACTGGAGTGGATCTGAGAGTGCCTCTCATTGCAGATGTCCTCACCGGGATGTGGTGAAGCACAGGATGCATTATCAAAATATTTTTCTGTGTAAAAATGGGAGACACCATCTCTTCCCCGGGCGTTGTGCCTTAGGCTCTAGTAACATTTAAAGCAACTCCAATAACTCATAAAGCATGCATGTCACAATGATATAACCTCAGCCCGTGGCTGCCATGCCATGTCATGCCCACTGCAGCTCCCTGAGCATCCTGAGGACCGAGCCAGGCTGCCAGGGCTCAGCTCTCAATCAGAAAAACCATTGGACCACACTGGAAATCTGCCTAATTTACAGCCAATGTGACAGAGTACAAGACACCCAGGGTTACACCTCCATCTTTATTGTAATCCTGCAGGGAAGGAGTAATTGCTGCATCACAGAGCAACATAAACTGATCATTGTTTATTGAGTAATAAAAACATTCAACGCTGTCTGATTCTTTACACTTAAACTTACAGCATCTATTCTTAGCATTTGCTTGCCAGAAATAGGGACGTGGAAGATGACACCACCACAAATATCTGTTGAGTACAGTGCTCAGCCAGAAACCTGTTGCCTCTTTTAAATCCAGGGATAACTGAATAGAAGCCTTTATAAATAGACTTCTTATATGCAACTGCCCTTAACTAGATGAATAGAAATCATGAGCTAGATTAACAGGAAATTGCGTAGTTAAATGCTCACTTCACTACTATTTCTACATAGAAGTATGCTAATGCTATGAGAGGCTGAGTTTGGTAGGGGCAGAGGGTACGGCATTGCACAAACCACCAGCTGGAAAATTACAGCAGAAGCACCTTCAGAGACCCAGACACTCATCTCAGCTAGAAGTTTACTTCTGTGGACTTCAGTCCCCCTTCTCTCAGCTTAGCACAGCTTATGCAGTGACTTGAAGAAGCTCAATTTAATTTCTTACTATGTCTCCTAATATAAAATCTGAAACAAAACATTTGTTAAATAGCGAATGAAGCTTGTCAGATTTAAGGAAAGGAGCAAAAATCCCTCTATGCTCTAGCATCTAGCATGACAAAAGCAATCTCCAATACATTGGTTATTATTTCGCTGGTTACAGGCATGCAAACATGAACCATAAAGTCACCAAGAGCCTTCTTATAGATACTGTGACTACACAAACTGTGTGTTCACCAATGGTGATCATTACAGGACTCAGTCATTCAGGTTTTCTAGTTCCACCTTTAGTTTTTTAATCTCCAGAAACAGTTTTTGTATTTCCAGCAGAGTTTTCACTTCTGCTATAGGCACACCGCATTGAAAGACCGTTTTAACATAATGAACTTCTTCGCATACATCAACATCACCTTCTTTCTTCTGTTAAAAAGTAAAACAGAACAAACAAAACCCAGAAAAAAGCATGTAAGATTGCACTGCAGCAGATGGAGAGCCACCCACTCCTCAGCTCTGAGTCTGAGCTGTCCCGTTTGCCAGGCACTGCCCCAACACAGTTCAACCCCCCTCATTCATACCATAAAGCAAAAGCTTTTAAGAAGTTCAGGCAGTTATTTTTCATATTAGAAGTCAGGCAGCATTCGTCCAGGAACTCAGCCAGACTAAGGTACTTACACACTTGGGCAATGGTGTCCAGTTGCCATCAGGCAAGCATGTGGCTGTCCAAGACTCTTCTGAAGACACGTCTCCATCATCTGAAAAGTGGTATCCGTGAAGGCATTCAAAAGTAACAGTCGCGTTTGTTTGGTACCACATTTTACCATCCAAGGTGCTTTTCAGCATTCCATTGGCCACTTGTGGTTGTGGACACAGAACTGAAAGGAAAACCCACAGCAGAAGGCAGCTCAGCAAGAGGGTCGTCATCATGTAGGTAGGAAAATACCTATGAAGTTTGTAAAGGCAGAGCCAGTGCAGGTGAACTTAAATCTGTGAGGCTGTGAAACCAAATATTAAAGCAAAGTTACTTCCTGAGGCCCTTCAAGAGGGGAGGGTGAAGGTCAGAACAGCCCCTGAGAGGTGTTATGCATTTGCTGTTTTCTGACATTGTCTCAATTCAGGCATCCCCATGCAAGAGTCTGCAGATCGACGTTTGTCAGTAAGAATGCTCTCTGAAGAGAAAGTCAGTAACAATGGTGTCTCCCGACCTGCCTTAGAGCCTCCTTTACACAGGACACTCGAGAAAAATTCAGCTATTGCCTGGTAAGCATCAGCTTCGGGAAGCTTGTTTCTTCCGCAAAGAGAGGAGGGTGCTAGGGGACCCCCCGAGGACAGACACAGCGAAACAATGCTGCACCCCAACCTCTCTGCACCGTCCCAGGGGACGCTGGATCGGCTCCCGGGTCTGGTACCCACCTGGCTGGCAGGTGGGCAGGGGAGGGTGCCAGGTACCGTCGGCCAGGCACCGGCTCTCAGCATCGCCGTGCAGCATGAAGCCTTCGTCACAGGAGAACCGCACGGCCGCCCCGTAGGGAAACGTGAACATCTGCGGAGTCATCCTTCCCCTCTCGACTGTGGGCTTGGGGCACCGAACCACTGCGGGGAGAGAACAGAGATGGGAGAGGTGGGTTTGGCTGCTGCCCTTGCCCAGGGACAAGGGGGAGCCGGGTCCGGCGGGGCAGAGCCGCTCTTCCTGGCTGCCTGATGGCCATCAGTGTAGGAGAACCAGAATCTCCTATTTCCACATGGAAATAGCTTCCTCAGTCCGGAGCTGTTGAGCCTGCGAAGCAGCCTGCAAAGGAAGCAGGATCTCCCAGCAGCCCTGCTCGCTTTTAATCCCATTGTGCTGAGCCCTAATATTGCACCCAGGTCCTGGCTTCAGTCTGATCCCATACAAGAGAAACAACTCACTCCTGCACTCCGGGGCAGGTCCACTCCACTCCAGGTTCACCCCGTCGTCGGAGGTGCAGTAGATGGAGTCGTCCCCAATGAGGGACAGACCATCCACACAGCTGTACTTTACTCCGAAGCCGTAGGGGAACTGCTCCGTTTTCAAGCCAGAGTGCTGCCCATTGGTGATTTTTGGAGGCGGACCACAAACTGTGAGAGAATAGAGAAAGGAAAAATTAAGATTTTCTTCATTCAGTCAGAGAGACAGAAGTGCAGGGAAGTAACAGAAGCCAGTTCTCCATGTTTATACTTAGGGTTGCTCTCCTCAAAGTCCTCCTTGCTTCTTGCCAGTTTTGGCCCTGCCTCTACCAGTGTTCCCAGACTGACCCAGCTAACCACCCCATCCCGCCAGCATTGCACGGCCCCAGTACCTCGGCATGTGCCTCCATCCCCTCCCCTTCAGCCGACCTTCCCTTATCCCTTCCTCTTTTCCACGAGAAATGATCCTGCTCATAAATGGGGTCAGGGAACTGTGAATATCATAAACCCCTTGAACAGTCCTCTGAGAAAAGGCTCCAAGTCCCGTCCCTCAACGCATTTAATCAATTAGAGTTCAACAGAAGATGAAAACGTTAAAGCCATTTAATGCTGTGACTTGGACCCCTTCTCCTAACACCACCATCTCCGAGAAGTGATGCTCAGGTTACTCCATTTTCTCACTGCTGTTCCTACCCGCTGCAGAGATGCAATTTGTGGCAGCCGCCTTGCTCGCGCTGTTCACACTCACCCTTGTCACAGTACGGCACGGGGGGTCTCCACGTCCCGTCAGACCAGCACTGGATCCTCTGGCTGCCCCTCAGCACATAGCCAGGGTCACACTGCAATTCCACCTGGTTCCCAAAGGTGTATTCGGCTTTCCTGGGGCTGATCTCTCTCCCGTGGTGGATAGTCGGGTTGGGACACTGCACCTCTGAGGAACACCAGCGTCAGAAAGGGCTTCCATGGTTTGGGTCAGGAGGGGAGAGCAGGAGACGTTTGCACAGCCGTGTTTTCCCATGGTGGTGGCTTGCTGACCCAGAGAACTTACCAGGTGGCCCATTAATGCTGACAGACACCTCTAACCAAACCTGGCATGTTCAGGGACAGTAATTATACGATAACAACCATTTCTGTTGGAAGGGCGAATGATCTGAGCCCTGTGATTAGCTATAAATTGTGCTAAAGGGATGATACATTACTAGCTGCATCACTGCATCATTGTTTGAACAGCTAAATAATCAGCACGAGTTGCAGCTATTTCTTTTCAGCCATGCTACCCTTTGAACAGCAAAATTATTATTCGTGAGAGCCAAAGCACTGCTCAATAAAGTCCTTACGGCACAGCAGCACTAGCATGTATTTTGGAAACGATGTTATTTCTACATCATTAAATCGATGCTTTGTTGGCAAAGCGAAGGAAATGGCGTACTTACTCTGGCAAAGCTTTGGGATTTCGGACCATGTGAAATTTTTAAGACAAGTAGTTACTGGAGATACATCGGGGAGCAAAGTGTATCCAGATCTGCAGAAGTAGGTCACGGTTGTCCCGACTGGAAACTCGCGCTGAGGGTTTCGGTCCGTGTGGTCGATGGCAGGAGGGTAGGGACAGTGACCTGGTGCCAGAGCAGGGGACAGCATGGACCCTTAGAGCTGGGGGGGGTCTCCCTCCCAGACCTGCTGGGGATGCCGCTGAGCCCTGCCTTTGGGGGAGCCCAGCCTGCCCCTTGGGCAAGGGTAGAAACCCCAGAAAGAAGCAAGGGACAGCAGCGACTCTGAACGTCGCTGTGGGGTATGGGGGGGTGAACTGAAATGGAAAAAAAGAACGGTGACAAATTCACCAAACGACGCGAATCTCACAAGAGTCTTTACTCTTGTACACATTTGTATCTCACTGGATGCACCCTGCAGTAACGCAGGACAGCCTAACCAGGACAGCCCTGCCGCCTTACCAGGGGTGATGAAAGAGCAGAGGGGAATCCTGCCACCGAACGTCAGACAGCGCAGCTCGCTGTGGTGCCCACCCTCCAACCCCTCTGCTGCCAACACTGCACGTGCACGTGAAATACAAGCAGGCAATTACATGTGGGAGACAAGGTAATGAGAAGAGATATCTGTGCGTACCCAGGATGCAGGCGGGCATCCGTGGATGCCATCTGCCGTTGCTCAGGCACCGCACGATGGTGGTGGCACCCACGGGGATGTAGCCGGCATCGCACTCGAGCGTGGCTGTGCTGCCGTAGGTGAAGTTCTGTGCAGGTTTCAGCTGTCCGTGTGTGATATCTGGGGCGGGACACTGAACCTCTGTGGATCACCAAAAAACAGGGCTTTTCAGGATTATTCTTGCTGAATACAGCTACAGTGACCAACTGCCACTGCACCTCCTTCTGGTAAGTATGAGAAGACATATCAGTTTAACCACTGCAGCAACTGAGGCAGAGAGATTAGGGGTTAATAAGCATGCTCGAACAGCCACCGTCAGTAGGACTCCAAACGTGTAGTGTTTCCATTGCACACAATCAAACGCTATTTCTGCCCTTTCCTAATAGCACTTGCTCTAGCAGATTGCAGGACGACTCACCTGCGCGCTCGGGGTGGGGTAACTCCAGGGTGCTGGCAGCCCACCTCCAGCTTTACCATAGGCAAGAGGTTCTGCAACGACTGCCTAACCTCTAGCACATACATACACCACTGATGTCCCAACAAAAAACTTCTTTGGCCAGCTACTGTTATCTCTCATGAGAAATTTTTGGGGGCTGGTCACAAACTGTGATAACAGAGAAAACTAAACTAAAGGCAGCTCTAACTGGGATTTCCTCATGCCTTACAATAGGTGCTGGCAGGTCACCAAGACACAGTGCGCCTATGTTAAAAACATTCCCGGTTCACACACTGGGACAGCAGCACCCCAGGCACCATCACACCTGCACCTTGCCAGAGCAGCACTGGCGATGCTGCCTTCGATACCAATACCCATGGAAAGAGTGTCTCTGTACCAGTACATGTCTTCCCCAGGCCCCAGCATAGGTATTGGGACATGAGTATTATATACTGGGGCATGGGTATCAGGTATTATGTTTGGATTGGGACAGCGGACTCCTGAGAGCCACCATGAATTACAGAAAAAGAAAAAGGGTGTAAAGGCGGTGCCGGCAGCTGGGGGACAGCAGATGCCTCTGCAGGGAGGTGCTGGGGCTGTGCACACTGGGGAAGTTTCTCACAAGACCTGTTTTTAAAGGAACTGTCAGCTTCCAGACAGAAACTGCAAGTTATTCACCTTCCTAGAGACATTCATTAGTCAGCAGACCCCCACTTCTCCTGTACTGAAGCCAGCCTGTGCGATGTGTGGCAATTCACCAGCTACCTTCAGCACATCTATAGGCTGCCTCAGGGCTTAAGCATCAACCTTGGTATCAACCTGATACCACTCAAATTGCTAACTGTGACCCCTTTAACTAAATGGTAAAAACTATTACCTGTCTAATTGACTCTCCCCACCTTACCACCATCCTCTTCTTGAGCCCCAGACCATAAGGGCATCCTCCGACCCTGGGAACAACTTCTCAGCTACCGCACGGATGATCGAGGCAAAGTTCTGAACTCCAGACCAGGAGAAGTCCTGCAGACAAGAGACCTGGCGCCAGGCTGTCCCAGCGACACGGTCGTACCCTCTGAGCCAGCTGTAGTTCACAACGGTCCCAGGGGGATCCGTACCCCAACGTAAGCCTTTTGAGAAGCATTGGGAATTTTGGGGTGGCTCTTTGCAAGTATCGAGAGGTGCAGCTTAAAGAGGAGAAACAGGCAATTCGCAGGAGCCACTGAGCTCAAGTCATCCTTACAAGAACATCAGGCACAGCAAGAGATTAGCAGCAACTTCAGCCAGGGGAAGGTCTCCCACTGAATTTTACTAACACGATCATCACATATTTGATCCGTAAGCAAAGCGGAGCCACAGAAGCAAAGAAAACAAGCAGGGGAGCGACACTCACCGAGACTCCCAGCCGGCTGCAGCACAACCACCATCGCTGCCAGGAGCTGCCCCGGCCAGCGGAGAAACACCGGCATGGTGCCGGGAGCTGCCGGGCCAGCGCCGCAAGAAGGCGAGAGCCTGTCCCCACCGAGAGCCCTCTGGGGAAGGGGAAGCAGCTGTGGGAAGTTGGGGACAGGCCAGACGAGCCACGCCGACGCTGCCACCCCCCAGCCCTTCTGACCTGCCCAAGGAGAGGGCTTGCCCTCCCTGAGCTCTCCAGCAAGGATGTGCCATGGGAGAGAACCCTGCTCTGCCTTCTTCCCTGGTGGGGACAGCGGGAGTAAAGCTCTTTTACAGCTAGAAGTGCTCTGCAGCATCCTGGTCTCGTTTCTGAAGCACAGGGAGCCGCTGATCGGTGTGCTGGGCAATGCCGTGCATCCACTTTGCCTCTTTACCCCAGTGGCAGGCGGAGGGGGCACAGGCTGCTGTGCAAACAGCCCCCACATACGCCTGCACTGCGCTCAGGGAATAGCAGCCCTCTGTGCCTAATCAAGCAATGATTACTGAAGCACCTCTTTCCTTCACTATAGATAGGACAGAATTATTAAAAGCCAGACACAGCTGTCATTACAATTGCAGCTTTATTATAATCTCATGGAGGAGGATTACTGGCCCGATCACAAGATGCGTGCTAACAGAGCGCTTCCCTTTTACTGGATGTTGCAGAAAAAAATCAGCCTTTTTTTTCTTTACACTTTCATTTCCAACAACTGCTCTTGGTGCACACACAAAAATGCAGCGAGCGGCACCGCCGTGGCCTCAGATACATCTGTCCTGCTTGGGAAGAAAACCTGGCATTTTTGTTTTGCTGGAAGACAGGCTTTGAAGTTTTCTTCATTGTGCCTGCACTGAAGGTCACAGCTAATTAGGCAGTTAAGTGCTTGTTCACAATAACGAATGCAACATATATGAACAGAGTAGCAATGGGCTATACTGGATTGCAGCCTAAGAGGTGCAGCAGCTGTGGGGCGAGTGCGGGTCAGTGGCTCTTACCATGCTCATGCCTGTCTGTACGGCCTCCGCTCGGCTCCGACAAAGGTTTACTTTCCACTCAGTTCCTTTCTAAACTGTGCACTTGTCAGTATAACAAACATATCTAAATGCAAAGCTTTGAAATGTATAAAGGGATGTACAAACCTAACCCAGTGAGGTCTGGCAGAAGGAGTCAGAAGTCACTTTCTAACTCCCTAGATGACCAAATCTGTTTCTTAGCTGATTGGTAAATTTTTTTCTGGCTACTTAAGCATTAGCACGAATTACGAAGTCATAAAAAATCCTCAGTCAGCATGATTATTCGACACACAAAGAGGACAGGTTTTATGATACCAGTGATGACAATTAGCCGTTTGCTGTGCTTCTTAGCTCCCTTTCAAGTTTCTGGATCTCCAGGTACAGTTTCTGGACTTCCAGCAGAGTTTTCAGTTCTGTCAGAGGAACTCCACACTGGAAATCTTCACTACTTTGAAGAATCTTCTCACACTTATCACGCTTTTTCTTTAAAAGAACCAAAACAAAGACAGAGGGCATGAGACTGCTGCAGGGACCTACGTGCTGAGCATCCCCCTCCTACCGCAGCCCCTCAGTCAGGCCAGCCCTCCTGTAACGAAGCAACCCCATTCCTGAAGTTGGACCAGTGCTATTCCAGACTGTAAATGGGGCAAGATACAGACAAAGCCTGGGCAGGTGGTGGTACTTACACATGTGGGTGGTGGTATCCAAGTGCCCTTAGCTGAGCAGGTAGTTTTTGAGATTACTGCTGAACGGCTACTACGTCCGCAGTGGAACGACAGAGTTTCATTCACCTCGTACAATAATTTAGCAGGGTAAATCACTAGCATCTCCTGTCTTGAGGGTTGGGGACACTGAACTGCAAGAAAAATGCATGCCAAAAAATAATGTAATGGGAGGAGTTGGAAGAGAAAACGCCCTGCCAATTCCCCTGTTGCTGGTGATTCAAAGGAGCAGCACCTATGCAAACCAGCTGTGGGGCATCTGCCCGGGTCTGGTACCCACCTGGCTGGCAGGTGGGCAGGGGAGGGTGCCAGGCACTGTCAGCCAGGCACCGGCTCTCAGCATCGCCATGCAGCATGAAGCCTTCGTCACAGGAGAACTGCACAGCCACCCCGTAGGGAAACGTGAACCTCTGCGGAGTCATCCTTCCCCTCTCGACTGTGGGCTTGGGGCACCGAACCACTGCGGGGAGAGAACGGAGATGGGAGAGGTGGGTTTGGCTGCTGCCCTTGCCCAGGGACAAGGGGGAGCCAGGTCCGGCGGGGCAGAGCCGCTCTTCCTGATGTTCTCTGCATCAGTTTTACACTCAAATGTGAGAATTGACCCTCAGCTGCCTGCAGCAGCCCCCAAGGAGATGGTACCAGTCCCTGGGGTTACTGAGCAGCTCGTGGTGCCGAGACCTTCGCACAGGAGCTGGAGGAGCTGCACAGTCATTAAACCGCTCTGGGTTTGGAGCTCCTGGACCAGGGCAGGTAACGGGGCTGGGGCTTAGCCCCAGCATCGTACCCAGGTCTTGGCTTCAGTCTGATCCCGTACAGGAGAAACGACTCACCCCTGCACTCCGGGGCAGGTCCGCTCCACGCCAGGTTCACCCCGTCGTCGGAGGTGCAGTAGATGGAGGCGTCCCCAATGAGGGACAGACCCTCCGCACAGCTGTACGTCACCTCTGCGCCGTAGGGGAACTGCTCCGTTCTCAAGCCAGAGTGCTGCCCGTTGGTGATTCTTGGAGGGGGGTCACAGACTGTGGAATAACAGGAATTGATAAGAAAAGAAATGCACAGTTATCATACTCAGGTGAGAATCAAAACTGCATCTGGGAAATCAGTACAAGAGTTAACTTCATGTTTGTAGCGCAGCAAGTTCACATGAAGTTGCTGCCTGGCTTCTTGCCTCTTACACCAGCTCAAGGCACCCACTTCTCGCTCAGCTCCCACCTGGGTCACATCTCCAGGGAGAGGACACCTGAACACTTTCAGCCCATGAGCCGGTGATCATCATCCTGTTCCCAGAAGCAGATGCTGAAGGCAGGTCACCTTCTGACTGCTGTTTCTGAATACCGATGCACGAGATCTCTTCTTGGCACTGTTACACATACCTTTATCACAAAACGGTAATGGGGGAGCCCAGCTCGCATCAGCCTGACACTCGGTCAAGTCCTGGCCCCTGAGGACATAGCCCGTATCACATCCCAGCCTCACTTGGGTCCCAACTGTGTAGTCATTTCTGCTGTTGTAAACCTCTGTTCCATGAGCAGTATCTGGCCTTGGGCAATGACTTTCTAGAAACAATGGAGAATAAAGGACATCATGTATTTTCAGAAAGAATTCCAGGGAAGATTCTTTCTATGGAGAAGACAGTTATCAAGAACATCTGAACCCTGGGAAAAAAGGTGACTATCATACAGATGCAGGTCTCAACACTTCCTTTGTCACTCTATTCTACAGTCACGTTTTTCTGAGGCCATTAGGAAAGGCACATGCTGCAGAGCTGGGTCCATGCCCAACCGAGCCGAGCCTCAGGGCTCTCAGCACCACGCACCGCTATTGTCCCAGGGACTGCAGCCCCCGCTTTCCCACCGAGCTGCACTCGTGAGGTTGCTGAGCGCCTCACAGGCAGCCTTAGGGCCAGGACAAGCGATCGTCCATGCTCTAAGGCTGGCTGTCCTGTGAGGTGGAGCAGGCTCTTTCCCCCTGGCAAGGTTTTCCTGAGCTTTTGGGCTCAGGCTGCTTCCAGCAGCTTGCTGGTATTGCTGTGGTGCCCCATTGCTAGGTTATTAGTTTCAGCAGTGTCAGTTATTTACGTGGTTGCACTTTCTTCTGAGAGGGGAAATGCATTGAGAATATCCTCTGCTCCCAAGCTTCATGTCAGCAAACCAGCCCAGCTGTTGTCCAAAGCACAAACCACATCCCCTTCCAGCTGGGTAAATGTCTCCCAGGCTTCTTAGGAACCTTCTAAGCCTTTAAAAGCTACCAGCACCCAACCCTTTGCATCCCACCTCCCCAGACACCAGCTCAGCCCCCTGTCTATACAGCAAACCACAGGCAACATGATGATCCATCTGGATCTTTTGCTGCCTATTTCTTCCAAGTTAACACAGGAGGACTAGATCCGGGGATACATGGCAGTGGAGCAAAGTTCTCCTTGGCTACTACTACCATCATCTAAGGCCACAGGTAGATTTTTCTGTGAATGTCAGCAGACAACTACGCTGTACAGAGTGACCCAAACCTTTGCGGTCAAAAATAAGTAGTTGCCAAGTCAACATGCTTCACCAACTCTCACCTACCTGGAGTGCACTCTAGTACTTCTGGATCCCATCTACCGTCACTTAAACACTGAAGCACAATGCTATTGCCATGACCTTTGAAAGCATAGCCATCATTACACGTAATTTCCAGTGTGTCTCCATATGCATAATTTTCTCTCCATGCATTTAAGAGCTTTCCATTCCTGACATCTGGATTTGGGCAATGAATTCCTGAGAAATGCCAAATGTTAGCAAGTGTGAAACCACAGCAAAGCCATCTGGATGACAGCAGATTTGTGCTTTGTAAGACAAAGACACATCACAATGCTAAATCTGCCCCAACACCGTCCCGGGGCGCTGCTGGGGGACGGGGTGTTTGCAAGGGATTCTGCAACTGCAACCTCCCCTTGGATGGGGCAAGGGGCCCTTGGCACCACAATGACTTTTTCCACAGGTTCAAGGGACTAGAAAGCACAGCTGGTAAATAAAGCAAAGAAAACTCTGTGGCTGGAGAATAAATCAAAGGAGTTCAAGAGTCAGAGCAAAGACCAGAGATGTGCCAAGCTGTCCCCCCGGAGCATCCCCCCTCTCTCCCCCACCCTGCGATCTGCACAAGAGAAAACCACACACAGCCTCTTCATTCAGTAATAATTTTGCCAAATCATAAGGGTAAGTAAGCCAAAGGAACATACACTTACTTTCACAAGGTTGTGGAGTTTCAGACCATGTAAAACCCGGCAGACACTTAATGTGCCGCGTATTTTCTCCCGGGCTGAACTGATGGCCCTCCTTGCACTCGTAGGTGATGATAGTATCCACAGGAAACAGATTGCCAGCAAGTTTTGCTTTAAAAGCATTATGCACATCTGGAGGATCATCACAGCTACCTAGGAATGAAATACCAATTTAGGGACATTGCCAGTGATAAACCAGTGAGGCCCATGATGGCATGTAACATAAGGGAGAGAATTTGGGTAAAAATCATGGGCTCACATTGTTCTTTCTGAGATGCATTTAATTGTCTGAGTTCAGTAATGCTAAAGAATGAATGCAAAGGAGACAAATGAAAACAGACCAATAATTTCAGACTGCATGGTAATTTTCCCTGTTACGAGATGTAATTTCTAATAAAGTTTATACTATCTGCGGCTCTACCAACAAACTTTAAAAATATTAAATATAGAAAGGTTAATTTAGTCCCTTTGAATTCTACTAAGAAACGCTCACCAGCTTGAATGGGACAAAGCCTTAGTCTCTATGGACCCACGTCATAAATTCCTAAAGTCACCTTTAGTGCTACAGAGAGATTAGCCAAAAAAAAAAAACCCAAACCCCAAAAGTTAAATCTTGGAGCCATCACTTTCATGACCTACTGCCTTCTTAGATGGGTTGGAACTTCACTGAAGCAAAGGTGCTGGATGAGGTGGAGGAGTGCTCGGTCCCCCACACTTACTGAGCTGACAGAGCGGCAGCGGAGGGTCCCAGAGGCCGTTTTCTTTGCAGGTGGACGTTTCGCTGCCGTTCATGGTGTAGCGGAAATTGCAGTCGAACATGACGGTGTCTCTGTAGGTGTACGTGTGCCGGTACCCGCTCAGCACCTTCCCGTCCTTCACGCTCGGATACTCACAGTTAATCACTGTGTCAGGGAAACGCCACCACTTAGGAAATCAGCAGTTAGGCTCAAGAGGGGAGATGAGGGTATTAAAAACATTCTCGTAGCATGAGACGTGTTCACCAAAAAGGCTGAAAATGGACATGATGAGGAAGCAGGCTGACATGATATTTTTTAAACCCTTACCCCATATTACGGCGTTTTTTTATTTCACACTTTTTATTAAGGCTAAGTGTAAAAAGAACATAGGAAAGGCAACAGGTATCACCGCAGGTTTCTGAATTCTTTGCAGGCGTTACGTTTTACACAGGCTGGCAGACAAGATGCATCGTCTGGTCTGCGAACGCTAATAAAATCCCACTCCCACACCCCCTGCTGACATGGTGACCGTGAGCAGTCACGGTCCCTGCGATGGGAGATCCTAATTCCCGTTAACTGCTACCAAACCCAGAGGGTCTCATCTTCAAGATGTGATTCCAGCAACATAAAGGAGGGAGACAGCTCCAAAGAAGAAAACAGCTCTAGCAGACCAGGCAGTAGGCAGCAGAGAAGGGGCTGCGGCTGGTGCTGCTGCAGTTTGCAAGCATGCACTCACCCCATGCATGGGAGCACCTCACCTTTGCACTCTGGGGCTGGCTTGTTCCAGACACCGTTTATGTTATCTGTGGTTGTACAGAAAATAGAGGCATCTCCCACCAGTGAGAAAGGTGTCTCTCCCCTTCTGACAGTGTGGCACCAGTAAGTGACAGATGCTCCGTATTCAAAGAGCTCTTTGTCAGCTTCGCTGTGCTCTCCATTAGCTATTTTTGGAGGTGGTAAACATGGTATGGCTGGGGAGGGAGCGGGGAGAAACGGTAGAGGGAGGGAAGAACAAGAGAGAAGGAACTTAATTAGTTTTGAACCAAAGGTCTGGTAAGAAAAAAATTGAAAAACGAGGTGCCAGAAGGGTCAGAAATTAAGGGCAGGTCTCAAAGGAGTTGCAGCCAGCCCACAGGCAGTGGAGCTCTGACCTGGGCACCGAGTGGTTTTGGGATATACCGGTCTTACGTGCAGCTGCCTTACTCCCAGACAGTGAATAATTTTTCTGCAGGATGACGCAGGAAGAAAAACACCAAGAAAAAAATGCCTTTCCAGACTCCACCATGCATTGAACTGCTGAAATCCTCAGCAGGGCAACACGACTGCTTCTTTATCTATCCCCAGTAACATTTAAGCAGTAGACCAATTAAGGAGCTCTACTTACGCTCACAGATGGGAATATCTCTGTCCCATGTAACAACCCCATTTTTAATCACACATTGAATTTGAGGATTTCCAACCAGTCTGTACCTATGTGAAACAGGGGAGAGGAAATCAACTGACCAACTCAGTTTTGATGTATTACCTTTAACATCACTATCAGGATGGTTTTGGCTTCCTTATCATAATTACAGCTGATCAGAAATTAGCCATCAATGTCATTTTTTCAATGACACACTGGCTTTTGACAAAAGCATTTTTTTAAATAAAAAAAAAAAATTACATGGTTTCTAAGGAAAAAAGTCTACTTTATCAGCTAGCTGTAGCTATCACTACAGCTCTGAGTTTAGTATTGATGTATTTTCTTAAAAAAGATACTGAAACATTGGAAATGGATTATAAAGGGCCAGGAGAGTGAACTTGAGCTCAGGAAGAACTGCCTCAAAGTATGAGGTTAACAAAACTCAGTCAGTCTTAAAGCTCTCAAAGGAAAGCTTAAAAGATATTTCAATCACTGTCTGCAATTACCTACACTGGTAAGGCCTCTGACAGCACAGGCTTTAATCTAGAGGGAAAAGACTTCAGAAAAATGGCTGGGGAAGAAGAGGACCCGTGCCCTGAGTGCTCCTGGCTTACCCAGTGTTGCAGGTGAAGCTCACTGTTGAACCAAAACTGAAATTTTCTCCCATGACAAGTCTGCCGTTGTCCGGCTCTCCAGGGTAGGCACATGGTTTTGCTGGGGGACAACAGGAAAGGAGTTAGTTCTTATTTCAGTTTCTTGAAGAACTGGGCGAATGCAGCAGGCAAGCAGAAGAATCCTCCAATATTGAGCAAGGGGATGGACCAGAGACCTCCAGATTTCTCCTCCAACCCTAAATTATTCCGTAATTCATGATGCTGTTAAGACTTGCATCGTGACCTGCAGCCAGCCTCTGCAGTCTAAGTGGGGTTTTGCAGTAACCCTGGCAAGCACGACAGTGTTTCTTCACAGCTAAAGGATTCGCCTACTGCAAGTCTGACATACTTTTTTGAACGAAGAGTTACAAAGTGCCTGAGCAGAACATCCTTTGAGTCAGCAAACACAACCAGCATCAAAGCAGGTTTCAGCTTTTGCCATCATTGCCAGTACTTAGCGGAATACAACTGGTGCTTCACATCAGGTCACTCATCTCCCACCATCCCATGAGGTCACTTTGGATGCTGCTCTGACAAAATGAGCTGATTGCATCAGCAAATTAAAAAACAAAATCAAAAGTCAACCCAAAATATACTCACGTACGCAGATATCCTGTTCTGTGCCGTACCACCTACTGTTCCTTCCACAAATAAGGATGTTTCGGGCATTAACGTTTCTCATGTAACCTGGACGACAGACGTATTCTACCTTTGAATTATGGGAAAATGAGGTAATGCCTTGGTATTCCTCTTTGAGTTCTGCAGATGGGAAACGTGGCGGAGCATTGCAGACACCTACCAACAGAAACTCCATCAGAAAGACACTGGGAGGAAAAGCAGTGGGTGTTCAGGCCTGATTTACTCTGAAGGTCCAGGTGAGGACACTTCGGTGGCCTTAAAACTCCTTAAAGCTAGAAGCAAAGAGGACAAGCACAGTCTGTGACGGGGGATGGCTGAGGCTGGCAGGGACAGGGGAGGAACATCACCCACCCCAGGTGGTCCTCTGCCCCTCACACCTCATCCAGCAGTTTCAAAGGCTGGTCACAAAGTCCGGATTAACCGTTTCCTCTCCCCAACTAGTATAAACCCTTGCACCTTTTTCAGCTGGAATAATTTTACATCTGTTTTACACAGAAAGGGAAAAAAAGGCAAAGGAAGATGGATTCTAATCACAAAGATTTACAATGTTCTCAAAATGCAAAGGCTACGAGGAAAAGAGAAGGATCCAAGTCTTGTGAACCCCAGGAGAAGGTTTTCCTTTGAGGGATCTTAATTCATCCTGATGGACTTGCTCCCTCCTTGTGTTCACTTACTCTGGACAGCCACAAGAGCAGCGGCGAGGAATAACCCAAGGACAGTGGTGCGATCCCTCTGTCTCCCCAGCTCCAAAGCTGGCATCTTTCTTTATTCCAGCCTCCCTGCCTGGAGAACCCACAGAAGTTACCACATTCTTTTTCCAGGTCAAAAGTATCTGTAAAAAATAGCATGGGGGTATTTACACTCAGGATAACCATAGCTCATATGGACAGGTCTCATTTCTCCACCCCTAAGCGGTTCTTACAGTCGTGGCTGGGGACCAGAAGCTGCAGGAGCTATTGCAATACTCTGCAATACTCAGCTCCTCTGCTGGCTCCTCTCTGACCAATGGGACCGATACCCAGTGTGGAGGAGCTGGGATGCTGGGGCAGAGCTAGATTTGGGTGAGGAAGGCTGGGTCCAGCAGACCAGACCCAGAGACATGAAAATACAACGTAAACAGGACAACTGAGTGCAGATGTTAAGCAATTTCCATAGGCTTTATTCCACTCGTCTCATTTATTTGCATTTTTGGGGAATGCAGCTTTTGATATCAATATTAAAATAAAATTTGAAAAAAAAGAAAAAAAAGAAAGACTAACAGCTCCACTCAAACCATAACATAAATGCTTTGTAGCTCTTCAGGTTCCACTTAAAAACACTGTATTGCCAACAGTGTTCTTCCCAGCCAACCAGCCAAATTAATACCTGCAGGGCCGTGAGTTTATCTATGCCTTCTGGAAAAAGTCCCCTGAAAGTTATCTTATGGGTAAAACATTTTGTTTTAGTAACAAATCTCTTGGAAGCAAATTCATAGTCAGATGAAATTCTGCTGGAGTCACTACAGTTCCCTAACAATAAATTACATGTAGAGAGAGAGCAAAGTACCCAACCAAAAAGATACAGCAGTTTTGTGCAAACTACATTAACTGGAGTAAAGCTATAAAGCATACAAGTCATTCAGGAGACCGAATTGCTTTAGAAAATGGAATTTAAGTGCAACTTGGACTGATCTGGCACTCCTAGAGATCAGCAAGAGTTGCCTCTGACTTTGTTATCCAGGATCATCATTTATGAGCCTAAATCCTCCCAATGTTATGTACGCTCCAAGTGCCTACCTTCCTCCTGGGAATGAGAGAGTCTTTCTTGATGCTCCCACCCTAAACCCAATGCTTCTTGTGGCTGTTTCATTTCTCTAGCTTTCCTTCAATCCTTGTTACAGCTCTTGGTTTAATTTGATTTAATTTATTAACCTTTGCAAGAAAGCTCCAATCCAGTTCCGAAGAGCAATGTCACCTAAAGCTGTATTGCTCAAAGCCGTCTTACCTGGAGGTCTGGCAGCAGGAGATGGAGAGACCCGGCCTCTTCAGCTCTTGCAAGACAAAGCGATGACTCTCCTCACCCAGCCCCCCTGGCTCCAGGCACCGCAGCACTCAAGGAGGACTTACCTTATCGTACACCCACACACTCAGACACGGCTCCACGCAGAAAAGTTTGAATTCTGCAGACACCAGAGTTGTGCCAGTTGACCCATAAATCATTAACTCCTTCTCTAAGCAAGAAGGAAGTAGTTTATTCAACCCACAAAGTGAAAGACTAGAAAACTGAGCGCAACCCAAGCAGATGTCGAAATTGTTTGTTTTCTGCATGGAGCTGCCAACTTTGTTGAAACGATCCTTGCTGAGCAGGACGCTGCCCGTTCCACCGTGCAGCAACAGCACCCGGCCAGTGCCGGTCCCCAAGTGATGCCCAGGGACCCTGGGGACACTTTGGGGACCTCTTCAAGAGGATTGCTTCGCCCTGGGGCATGTCAACCACGAGCTCATCCCTTCTGACCTCAAAAGCCTCTGGCCAGCATTCAAAATATGGTTTCTTCAACCAGCTCCACTTAATCCCACAAAAACACCACTGGCAGGAGCTCTGCAGCACACAAGGTCCCAGGGAGCATCACTCAGAGCCGAACACCCAGGTCCACGATGGGAACCCAGCTGCCCTTCGTCTCACTGAAAGCTGTTCCCCAGTCCAGCTGTCACTGGTGGGTCATTTTCCAGTAACAAGAGTTTTGGCCAAAGTTGTAACCATTTGCTCCTTTTGCACTTTGGCTGCCTGGCTTCATCCAGGCTTGACTCACCATCAAGAACCTGGCAATGGCCTTTTTACCCCAGGTTGTGCTTCTCGCAGGTATTGGTGTGTTCTGCCAAATCTGAGGGGTTTTGCTGGAAAAATTTAACATGTCCCTACATTGAGCAGGATATATTACCTTTCTGAAGTTCACCTGAGTCTATGCCAAAATGCAATGAAACAGGTTTAGTTCTTACTCCATAAAACACGGCAAAAGGCTGCCTGCCCTCGCCCGACGAGCAGGGGCTTGCTCACAACAAGCCCCTTGTTACTCCTGAGCAGGCACTGACCTCCACTAAATATTTACAAGAATCCAGTTAATCGCAAACACAAACATAGGCTTTCTAGATTTATTTTTTTCCAGATGACTGGGAACAAGCTGACTTGTGTGCCAAAAAATCAGCAGCTTCCTCACAGGCACGCAGGACGTTATTTAGAACCCGCACAGGGTGCTCATGGCCGTGAGCATCAGCCAGGGCACAGCCACGCCAAAAGCCGTCTCCTGCTCCGATGGATGCTAAACACCCCTAAGACCTTCTCAACCCGCAGCTTGCGGCTGCATAAATGGGATAAAAGGGGTTTTCCTTGACCACATCCAAGGTCACTTCTTTTCAGGCTGTGGCTGGTGAGTCCCTTCGGGACCAGCTGGTTTCCAGCTGCAGATGCTGGAACTCACCAGTTAGAGTCACACCAGTTGGTCCTCTTGACTTTTTTTTTTTTCCTAGAAAGAGACATGCTTTAAAAAGAGTGTTCCTACCCTAACAGCTCCATTGAAAACTTAAGAATCTGAATTCCAACAGCTCCAATGAAAACACCCTTAAAATTGATGAGGGAAGAGGAACGGCAGCAGCAGCTCTGGGGTGCAGGAGTCACCATTTGCAACCCAACTCCCAAAGCCCAGGGACGCCTGCCCTCCCCTGCAGACCCTCTTCCTCCAAACACTTTCCAGAGACTCCCTGAATTCACCATTATCTCACAAAACCAGCACACAATACACAGTTATAGCAAACAATAATGGAAAATAAACAGAGGAAACTAGACCTATTTTTTTTTTAAATACCTTTATTGTAAATAAATGCTGATGGGATATTTATGCTTAAGTGCACGGAGTGCGAAACATACAGCACAAGTTCACATATATTGCATTTTTTTTTTTTTAAGCCTACAAAAAAAATTAGAAAGCAGCAACATCGCAAAATTGCAAGTAGACACGTAACACCCATCTTGGTAAACACTGAATACAGAGATGCAGTTTGCAAACGGTGTTCAGAGAGACAGAGGAGCAGCGGGAGAGGCGGAGGTGGCACCAGCAGTGCTGGCCCAGTACCCTTCGGAGGAGCACGGGTGAGAGTTTGGGACGTACCCCTGGGGCAGGCGGTTCCTGGAAGCGCTGGCAGCGATGCTTCTCCTCCCAAGGCTGCTCCTCGGCCCGGAGGCGGCTGGGCTGGGTTTTCCCGTCACCCACCGCCGAGCTGCCGGGAAGGGGATGCCTTGCAGAGAAGTGGCAGCTCTAACGTCACAGCCAGCGTACACAAACTCAAGCTATCCAGCCCGGTTTTAAGCCTTTTCCCCTCACTTTCCAATTTTTCCCCATCGCTGGCAGCAGAGATGGAACAGGTTTTGCCCGAGTCATCGTTTTTCTCTACAACGACCCATAACGCTGACGGGCCAGCCAGCCCCTGGGACAGGAGGACATCCCTGCGCAGGGGACAGCGATGCAGGTCCCACGGGTGGCCCTGCCACTGCTCACTGCAAGTAACAGCAGCCACCGCCGCCTCTGCTGATAGAAATGGAGAGAAAGTCAGGGAAATACAGAAAAAAACCCTCCACTCGTGGTGCAATGCTCACGAAGGCACCAAGCCCACTTCCACACCTCCAAATTCACCACCTCTGCCCACTCAGCCCGAGACAGCAGCGCCGGTACGACTGACAGCACAAGCCACTGCTAATCCTCAGTTCAGGTACATTGTGCAATCATTGTTTATTCTGGGGTATTTGCACACACGGTGCCAAAGAAATCAGGTGATTTCAAGGAAATATCTGGCACGGGGACCCACCAGCATGTTACAGGGCTGGGGAGATGCGGGGGCTCACGGGCATCGCCCCAGCCCGGCTGCCCCGAGAGCTCGGGGCTCGGCAGGACCCCGCGACCCACCACGTCAGGTGTGATTTACCCGCACGACAACGATGACGATCACAAATCTGCTGCTGCTCTGCTCTAGACACACATATTTACACCTTTTGAAAGTTAAAACGCAGGAGGAAAAGGCTGTAGTTAGGCTTTAATTAAAGCACTGAGGCACAAATGCTGCCGTCTGCAGAGACGGCTGAGGGGCTCCATCCCACGACCCAGCAGACCACGGCCAAAGCAAGTACCTACTCGACAGGAATAAGGGACCCACAGTCAGTGATCCAAAACTGCAGACCTGATATTTAGCAGTGATTAAAAAAGTTTCAACCGCCAACATATTAGCAGCTACATTCATGAAACCTGGCAGGTAAAAATACATATTTTATCTCCTTACAACCATTAACTACTCGATGATACAAATGTAATTAACTCCTTAGCAAGTTATTACAGCATATTGTGTGTAAACATCCCACAGTACATTTCTACTCCTTTTTCCCCGCAGAGTGGGAGGTTTCTCCGGAGGAGCAGCCAGCCCGATGCGGTGCAGGTTTGTGCGTTTAGAGCATTACTGGAGACTGACAGCAAGTATTACCATGCAACAGGCTATAAATCTCTTCCTTCAACGTTTTTTCTCCTTTTTTTTTCTGGCTTATTTCTAAGCACTGTAACATTTAAAACCAAAGAACAGAGAGCGCTGCTCTTGCAGAAGGCTGCAGCAAACCTGCGCCCCAGTGGGAACAGCCCGAGGAACAAAACTAATAAAACTCAGTTTCTCACCCACTGAATTTCCTCCCTCCGTGGCGCAATTGCTTTAGATCAACACACGCTTCTGCTCTGTGTAAATCCTAAAAGGCTTAGGATTAGAGCCTGGGCCTCCGCCATTGACCTCTCCATCTCACCTTTATCAAATTAAAGCTCTGGGAGTGTTTAAAACAACTAGGTTTGAGCTCAAAATCCCCAGGTAAACCTCTTCAGGGCTTCAGGGCTTCTGAGTTCATCTGCAGCCAGGGCGCTGATGTTTCTCAAGCACAGATCCCTACTGTGGGTATGGCCAACATTTATTTATACATTTAAAATAAGCAACCTGGGTCCCAGAAGTTGCTCATATAAGTCCTGGAGTCACCAGAAACAGCAGGTTCAGAACAGCCTCCTGCTTTGTACCTAAATGCTCTTTTCTTGGCCCAACCTGAGGATTTTGCCCTTAGTGCAAGAACAGGAGTGGAGTAAAATGGAGTTTGGCAAAACACAAGTCAAGACTTGTGGGAGAACACTGCAAATTTGGGGGTTCGGTGGGGACTTAACACAGAGCCATCACACGAGCTGCGCCACAGGGGAGTCTCACAGTCTATGCACTAAATACTACAGCAGCTTAAACTTATTAAAGGCAGCATTATACATCAGTAACATTCACAGCTTATTCGTAGGCAAGTTTAAAAACTTGTTGTGGGCCTAAAATTTGGTATGTTAAAAAGACAACTGGTAAAAATCACGTGCTTCTTGCAAACTCTGCACACACGGCCCCACTGTTCCCAGACACCAAGCAAAGCGATGCTCCAATTTTCTGTTCTAATAGATAAAAGCATCCACAAAGCCCAGGAAAAATGAGTGAGAGGATGAGGATTAGATCAGGGTGCAAAGGTAAAGCAGGACTGGAGTTCAGATTTGACAGCACTGGTAGCTGTACTCTTTCCAGAGAGCGACAGGAGCTTTTATTCCCTTCTGCCCCTCACAGGAGACGTCCCGCAGGATTTGCTGACTTAATGAGTGCCTTGTGTTACACCTTGTATAAAAAAGCCTTCCCAAAGCAAAGGAAGAGGCTCCAGTCACAGGATTCAAATCAGCAGTCATGAAAGCAAACTCAAGTGATACCTGGAGCTCTTTCAGTGGTTAAACACCACAATAACTGCGTTTGAACTTGGAAATGGTAACAGTTAAAAAAAATAATTGGGGATTTGGTCCAGTAACACATCTTCCAAAGAAAAGCTGCTTCAGCGAGTATGGATATGACCATTTTGTCCTCACATATACTGCAGTTAATTTTGCCATCTAACCAGGAAGATGCGGAATACTATTTTAACACCTCAGAAAGCCCAGGGATACATTAGCTCAGACATATTAAAAGCAGATTGAAAAGTCTCCATAATAAATTTTCTCCAATGTCATTGGCAGACGTTTCAGCATTCAGAAAGAAAAGACACAGACAGACTCTAAAAACACATTTCAGAGGAAAGTACTGGCCAAAGTGGCGCACGGCTCACTGTGCTCCGGGGATGCTCGCGTCCCATCCGCAGGGCTCTTCCCAGCCACGGAAATCCCAGCCGAATCCGAGATGAAAGCACAAACCTCTACACCGTTAAACTGGCCATCCTCTACAAATAAGAGATAAACGGTACAAGTTATACCAAGGGTAAGTCAGGAGATGGTAAAGCAGGGGACAGCAGAGCTCAGCTCAGTGCCAGGGACGGACAGACAGACGCTTTGCAGCAGCCAGCACCAGCTGGATCCAACCAGCTCCACATAATTGTTCTACATGATGGTAACCATCTGAGGATTTATTTATTTACTTCTACCCGACCAAATAATGAGCTGCTTCACGCTTTGCATCGTCCTTTAACCTCTTGCAAAGCTCCGGACAAAGGGTGTCCCAGTCTCAGCCTGAGACCGTGCAAGCTCAGCTTTACTGGAGTACCTCGTAGGTCGGCAGGCAATAACGAAGCGGGCTGGTTACTCAGGGTTACTCACTTTTATTTATCTTCTCCATAGGAAAGTACACTTCCAGGACAAATGTAAGAAACATTACAGTAACCATTTTGCATATTAACCACAATACTTATAGTTTTGATAATACTCCTTCCACTGCCTCACCGAGGGTCCAGAAGACAACAGGAACACACTCAGGTCAGTACAAGTGAATTATATGTTTACAAATGCACGATCACACAAGTTAAAATCCGACAGCCAGGATTTCCTACAGCTGCTGTTCATGCAATATCTCAGAGCACAGAAAATGCTCAGAAAGGCTCCAGTTGTGCAATGCCCAGTGCCCGCTCTGCTCGGCTGCAGCACTTTGAGACTGCAAACCGATATGTAAATTGGTATGTGCAATTTGTCTTGTTACCTAACCAGCACTGTTTTGCAATAAAAAAAATGGCACAGCTATGGAGCCAGTTTGCTGACAATTAACAGTAAGCATAGACACTTAAATTCCAACAGTCAGGAAATCCGGACCCTACATATTTTCTATTTGCAATAAATATCCAAACAGTTTTCCTGACATTAACACTTAAAAAGTGACCATCATCAGACAGAGGTAATCCATAAGAGCTGCTCACATGCTACTTTCTCAAGCAAAACACCAGCACTAAGAAGGAAGAAGGTTTGTACTGGAATCAAGGAAGTTGGACCAAGTTACCTTCATTTATCTGCAAACCTTCCCAGGAAGTCTGTGTTATTTGTTTAAACATAGGGGAAAATGAAATACTTGAAGCTCAGCATTAGAAAAGTAATTTTGCAAAGCTGGAATATACATTCATTTTCTAAACACACAGCTCCTTTTGACTCAGAGAAAAGGCAAATCCAAAGGGGCAAGGCTTTGGCTTTTAGCCTACGGATAATTTTCCTCTGACTTGATTCTAAAGTAATATCGCTCAGTATAGGAACAACGACTTATCAAATTTATCACAAGCTCCCCCAGCTCAGGTTCTTTCTCCTTTTCCCCTTATCTTCAACATTAAGGCCTCTGAAACCCAGGGAGACAGGCAGCTTTAGGAGAAACGTGCCCTTTTTGCATTGCTAGGGGCTGAACCATCCCAAGCCGGCCATCCTGACGTGGGAGAGTCTCTACAGCAATATCTGAGCTCGATGCTTTGTGCGCTTCCGCAGCTTTGGCAGGACAGTCGGTAAGAGAACTTTGCAGCATTATTAAAAATGCTACCACAAACTAGAGAATAGGAGACTGAGGCATGTTACTTCAGGATCAATCCCATACCCCTGCGTCCTAGGACACACGTGTAAATACTGGTGACGGAGAAAGACAGAGCGGTCGCATTGAGAAAACCACTGGAAGAGCTTCGCTCAAGGACAAAGCGCAATTAAAGTTAAAAAAGCGCACATCCAAACGGCCAGATACATTCAAGCAGGAGTTTCTCAGGCCTGGAGGAACGCTACCTGGGCAGAGGTAGGAGCTGCACCTTCCTCGCCTGGAAGAGATGAGGATGCATCCCGCCGCGGCGAGACCTGCGCCCCATCGCTGCGGGGACCACCTTGCCGCAGCTCCCCACCCAAACCTGGACCCTCTCTTAACACCCGACATCTGGAAACTGAACCAGCTACCACCTTACTTTCGTTGCGTTAAACCCAGCTCTCCCTTTGACGCCAGAGCGCCAGGAGCGAGAGGATTTGCAGCAAGAGCATTTGCCCAGAGCCCCAGGGCAGAGGCAAGGAGGGAGCAGAGCTTTGCTGAGAGCAAGAGCAGGTCAGCAACGACCCCGGCAGCCCACACGCAGCGACCTGAATCCTCCGAGGACACAAGCCTTGCCACCTCTGAGCCCACCCTTAGGGACCACCACCCTCGGGTGCTCCCCAGCACAGCCTGCTGCTCCCACCGGGAGAAGACCACCACGCTCCCAAAGGTGGGGTGGAAGCAGCCGGGCGCTGCGGGTCACCCTGGCACACGGGGATGAGCACGGCGCAGAGGATGCGGCACGGGCACCGCAGGAGCCACACGCTGCTGAAAGCCGTCCCGCAGCCCCGTGCAGGGACCTGCTGCGCAATACAGCCAAGCCCCCAGGCAGAGTACCTAAATTGCAAAAAAAAAAAAAACCAAAAAACTTTTTACAAGACAAAAAGCACCAGCGTTGCGTGTACTGCGCGAGGCGAAACACCCGATAAGCCAAGCGAGGGGTTGCAGCGGGGTCTGCCGCAGCCACCAGCGGAGCAGGGGCTCGGGGACAGGACTTGGGGCCGGCGGGAGCACGACGAAGCGAGGGCATCTCTGGCCTTTCTGCGCGGGGCGGCAGCCAACGTCTCATCCGAGCCCCTTACTCCGAGGCCGAGAGGGAAGCCAAGGTCTCACGGGTGACGCTGGCTGCTGGCTCCCTGGAGAGGGGGGACAGACAAGGACATATTCTCTCCTTAGAGTGGGAGAAAGACAGTCCTGCTCTCTTTGCCCCCATTCAAGGACACCTCCAAGGGGAACGTGATGGTGAGGACTAGGTGACAACTGCCACCCACACGGAAAGGTTTGCCCACCCAGCCGCTCTCCAAGCACATGCTAAACCCACCCAGCTCCCTCGAGTCTCGGGGAGCTGGGGCTGAGCAGCACCGCTCCTGTCCAGGCTATGATCCAACGACTCCTGCAAAACCCCTGCCATCAGTAACGTCCCCGCACCTCGTCCCAGGCGGAGAGGAGACGTACGTGGAACCCAGAACTGCTCAGTACAAGCTATGCGGCTCAGCCCAGCAGTCCCAGTGCGGAGCCATCCCACGTACTGGTCCAGGGACGGAGCAAGCTCGGGGTGAAATGCACTTTTGCAGGCAGCCAGCACAAGCACAATGCACCAGTAAGTCCAGCTACAGCCCCTGGATCAGTGGGCTCAGCCTGGTAACATATTCCTCCCTGATTGAGGTCCCCCTTAAATGACAGGTTATTACACAGCAAAAGACTTCCTTCTGCTCCATGCGTTTGTCTTTCCCCAAAGTAGTTTCCATGCAGTGTTAATCAAGAGAAGTCCTACTTACTAAACCAAAAGAGAGTACATACAAGCTGCTCTCAGTGGTACTCACAGGCAAGCATTTCCCCCTTGAGGCTGCAAAGGAAAAAGAAACAGCACAGGATAGCTCATAGTGCATTTTAAAGGAGATGTAAAAATAATAGTAAAAACAGCAAAGCAAACTGGGAAAGAAGTGAAGCAACCCCAAAGATTCCATGTTAGGGAGCTCAGGGCAGGCTTGTATCCCAGCAGGAGCTGATACAAAGCGTGGGCATCGTGTGCTGCAGCACCCAGCCGCCTCCTCCACTGCTGCTCATCTCACAGGCTCCATTCAGGCAAGAGGTCCCAGGACAGCACGGTTCCCTACTGCCCACACAGCCCCAGAACCCAGCATTTACTAAATGCTCCCTCATCCCGGAGCTGTCAGCGCTTCGACATAACGATTACGAAGGGTACAACTGCAAACGGGGAGCGGTCGGGGTAGGGACCCCTGTCCTGGGGCTGCCCAGCTGGAGACACCCAAAAATTAAGACCTCAGGTAGTCAGGGTCCTCTCCAGCTGAGATTCTTCATCCAGAACTGCTGTGGGCCAAACCCAGCCCAGTGCAAAGCCCTGTCTGGGTCAGTTCCCACCAGGGCTCTGGGATTTTGGGGATGCCTAAGCCTCAGGCTCTTCACTGAGTATGAAAACCCCAGCAATGCTCACCTGCGCAGCATCACCCCTTCTTTTACTCTCTGGCCACTTACTCTGCTAACAGGGAAGAGGAAAACAAGAAGCTGGGCTCACTGAATGGCTTGGAAAACATTAACCTCTAAAGTATCCAAGATTATTTTATTTTTAAACAGCTTTGGTAACAATGGCTGTCTCTGCACGAGGGGCCCAGCCAAGACCTCCTCAAAGCCCCCCCCAACCTCTGCCTCCTCTGCCAGGCAGCAGCAGCGTGCAGCCCACTCTGCCTGTGCTCTCCCAGGCACAGAAAAACTCCTAATTTAGCAGAGAAATGATTTTAAATGAGCAAAGAAACAAACGGGGCTTCGCATCCAACACCGATGAGGACCTACGTGCTCTTAAGCCAGAAGAAATGCCAGACCCCCAAATCCAGGCTGCTTGAATTTGGGCACCCGAAGAGCCCAAACTTTGTTCAACAAGTTGCTGACATCAGGATCTGCGGGGAAACGGGCACCAACAAAATCACGGGCACAAAGATTTCCTACCAAGTTGCTCTGGGGCTAAAGCAACACTTGGCTGCAGTATCAAATTAAGACAAAGAGGGTATTAATAACTCTTTCCAATCAGGTTTTTGCCAGAAATCGAGGTAATACCCAGAATTAACCACCCTGCCAAAACCCTATTGCACTGGTGGAAACTCACCTGCACAGAGCCTGACTTTGAAAGCCTCTGGCACCACAATTCTAGTTTAAATGGGGCAACTTTGGGTTTTGGGGGGCAGGTGTGGGGTATGTTTTTGGGTTTTGTAGGGTTTGGGGGTTTTTTTGTTGGTTTTGGGGTGGGTTTTTTGGTTTTTTTGGTTTGTTTTTTTTTTTAAAGGGAGTCTAATCCAGAATGATTTTCACGCGGGAACAGAGATGGTGTTCGAGACCCTGGGAAGGGTCTGTATTTCAGAGAGGACCACTGACAGCCGCGGGTGACGGTGTGATGGTGGGGAGGGGGAGCGCAGGAGAGGTACCACCAGGACATCCACTTGCAGCTGCGGCTGGTCGGCCCCATCTCGAGCTTCCAGGGATGGGAAAGCCCCCAGCAGGTCAAGAGGTTTGCTCCCAACACTGTAATGTCACGGGCGCTTTACCGTGTCCGCGCTGGCCCGCGGCGTAAAGCTGTTTCTTCTCATCCTTACAGGGGTTTGGCTGGCGGGAAGGTTGTTCTGCTCCCAGACGGAGGGGTATCGCAAGGAACGAAAAGGGGAGCCACAGTTTAAAACCACATCGCGCACCAGCACGCACCGCCGGCATTCCCACCCGCAGGCACCCCAAAGCTCCCGGCAGCCACGGCTCGGTGAACCCCGCATCGGTCTGCGCCGGCGTGACCGCTCCGTGCCTTCCCTGGCTGAGCGCTAGTGGTGGGAAACGACCTGCTCCGTCAGCTAATCTGGCTCAGAGTCCACTGAAAAGGCTGCTTTTTTAGCAGTTTTATTTCCCTTTGGGATTTTTTTTCTTTTTGCTTAGGTGGCTTTGTTTGTTTGCATTTGCTTTTTATTGTCTTTTTAATTTTTTTTTTTCCTCCCTGCAATCAATTTAGGGGGGAAAACAAAATAAAAATAATCAAATAGAAAACTTTCCCTGCTTTGTGTTTCTTCTCCCCCAAAGCAGCCGCGTTGCCCAAGTAAAGCAAAGAAAAACAGAAATGGCCTCCGACTTCTCCGAGCAGGCAGCAACAATTTCAACACAGGCATCGCGCAGAAGTTGCAAAGCGATAAATACCCAACTGGGAACCACCAGCATGGGACCAGCCACAGAAGTCTTGCCGAATATCCTCAGTTTAGCATTTTGCAGTCAACTGGATTTAGCTCTGCAAACCCTCCAGCCACAGAAGCAGGTTCCTAGTTTCTCCACCCCTTGTTTATGGTCCCTCAAGCACAGGGGACTCCTTTATGCTGGGACAAAAAAAAAAATATAACCATATCCCAGGCAATCAGCCAATAGCTCTTGACAAAACACAACAACAAGAGGTAACTAAAAGCCTAAATGTACCAGAAGAACTTAAAATGTGATGCACTTAGATATCCTGTGAGCTAGCACAACTGAGAGTTGGTTTGTTCTCTTTAATTGGAGGAGCTAATTACACACAACTGCTACGCGGCATTCCCCGACAGATCAGTCCCTCTGCAAAACAGTGTTTGCATAAGTGAGCACCTCAAATAGCAGCAACTTCCACAGATTTCACACATATTTAGGTGCTTCGCTGAACAAGGTGGATGGCCAAACAGTTATTTAAGTAATGGGAGAGACAGGACTTTGTAAATAAAGCTAGTCAAAGTCTGAAGTGTTTCCAGTGCGGCTGTAAGAAGATTCCCAGTGCAAGGGAGGTAAACTGGACCCCTCTCCTTCAGCTCCAACACATACAAAGTTTAGGAACGCCACAGCCTTGCCTTGCGCCAAATACTTGCCTCTGCAGATTTCTTGTGTGTTTTACAAGGGAAAGACCTCCACTCCTCCCAGCCACCGGCGCACGGCAGCCAGCCTGGGCCCCCCAGGGCTGCAAGCGCTGCCCAGAGCCACCACGAACCCGTCCCAGAGCCCAGCCTTACCCGTCTGCAGCTTTACAAAGAGAAAGCTCATCGAGACAATGAGAAAAAAAAATTCACTTCAAACATTCTGGCAAGTCTTCGAAATGATCGCAATTAATGCAAACAAGCATCAACAACAAATACTTAACTGAAAACTGAGAATGAGACCTGGAATTTAAAATCTAAGTCCTAAATTTGCCCATTCTGCTTCCTACAATAGCTTTGAAAAATATCTGCTCCTGGCCTGGGAAGCACACTAATTCAGCCTACAATTAATTCTGCTTTTGGGAATTCTGAAGGAAGTCTCTCTGGTCACTGAAAGCAATTGGCCATTTCTAGCAGGTCTTTAAGAGTGTTTCAGTTTAGGCACTTATTTTTGAAAAGGGAAAAAAACAGGGCTGTGCAGCAAGACTTACTGAGTCCAGGGAGGGTTTGTCGCGGTGGGTGTTCACTGCTTCCACGTTCAGGGTAATCGTCTCCACTTTACAGCCTTTACCAAAAAGAAAGAGAAGTTTATATGAGGAAGGGTAATTTAATAAACAACCAATTTTTTTGTTTAAATATTGAAAACAGCATGGAAAGTGAGCAGGATTTTTTTTTTTTAATAAAACAGCTCATAAATAAACAGTTCACCCTATTAACAGAATTTTAGACTCTGACTACTTTCTGGTTGCGACCTTCACTGCAGGAGCGCAGCCCTGTGTTATGTGGACTACAGGTCTATACAGAAAAGCCATTTTTAACTGACTGCACCCCAGAGCCAAAGCCAAGTTTGGAGGCACACACAGCCTTCTCCATCAAGAGGCGAAACCCACCTGTGACAATTATCACTTGTTTAAAAGAGAGGCCACAGGAGAACACCCCCGCACCCACCCATCTCCCCTCCTGCTGCTCCCCCCAAAACCCTCCCACTCTCCAGAACCTTTTTATACATTAAAAACATTAGCAGCAGCCTTTACAGCATGTCCAGTTGCTGCCGCACACGGACACAAACTTGCTCATCAGGTTCACATGCAGACGCAAACCAGGGGGAAAAAAAAAAAAAGACAATATTTACCATATGCAACGGGCGTGAGCTTGAGAATGGTGTGGAGGGGGCAGCGCAGGTAGGGCAGCTCGTCTAGGACAGAGGCAGGCGTTACGGGGGGGCATTACGGCCGCGCTGGGGCTGCCCACACCAGCCCCCCCATCCCAGGCTTCATGGGAACCTTTCACACAGCAAATATCGGACGCCAAGCTCAAAAGTGCCTTGTTCCCACGCAGGCGGTACCGCAGCCCCCCCGGACCCCCCCAGTCGCCCTCCCCAACCCCGCAGCAGCGGGACGGGACTGTCCCCGCTATTTCCAGCACACGGGGCCACCAGCCAGAGGGAACCCCTCCAGCAGCACACGGGTGGGAAAGCACTGCAGCAACAGCCACCACGGACCCACGGGAGTTTTACTTTCAACTTTATTAACTTTATTAAAGGTCTTATTAAACTCCAGTACCACTCACTGGAGCTTCATAAAGGAGCTTGCAGCAGACTGGAACTAGCTTCCAGGCAAGTATGCCATGCAAGGCATCAGCATTTCTCAGAAGCGTAGCGCTACTGCCAACCCTTCACAGGCTACTGATGCATCAGAAAATTTCTTCTTTACATTAAAAAATAATCCCCTAGAGATTATGTAAATGCTACTGGTGGAAACAGCATCAGAAACTAGGGCTGAGCAGAAAACAAACAGCACATGTATCTGCATGTCTCACAAAGAGAGCTTCTTGCTAAGCTCCATGCACTGCTGAAATGCAATGGTTAAAGTATTCCAGAAATGTTTTCTTTTTTTCTTTTTTAAGCAGCTCTTCCGTTGTGAAAAATCAAAACAGTAATTACAAGCCACCCTCCCAAAAGCTCTGTAAAGGAAGCAGCAAGAGAAGCCAGCCCCTAACATCATGCATTTATTTTTGTACCTGCACTCTTGTCAAGAAAATAAGCCAACAGGCACCTCATAACCGCCTGGTGGGAGATAACGAGGACGTTGCCTTGCCGTTCTAGCTCCATAATTACTGGCTCCAGGCGCTGGACCAAGTCCTGGTAGGACTGAAAAACAAAACAGGAATTTTTCAAGGGGTTTTGTAAACAGAGGCTTAAAGCAGAAGTAGCAATTAACACAGCTTCACATTCAGGAAAATATCAGTTAAAATATCATAATGCAGAAGTTACGGATGATTTGGTAAATACAGGGAAAAAAAAAACCAAAGGCAAACAGCAGAAGGTGGAATTTAGTGTCAGCAACCTTCAGATTACAGGAGGATTCAGATTCCTGGTAACTCCTACTGAGTGCAGTAAGAAAAACAAATAAAATAGCAAATTACACATTTCAACAAGGCTGTGAAGTAAAACCAGAAGTGACTCCACACCCCACCCACAGTCATTTTCTTCCCCAAAGTGTTTTTTCACAGTGACAATTCAGGCCTCGGCCAAACGAGCGGGATGCAGAAACCCCTCCGTGTCTGAGGGGAGCAGCAAGGGACTCGGCAAGTGGCCCAATTAATTGGTTGAAAGGTATCATCTGCACACCACAATAAAGGAAAGCAATAAACCTTTCCTCTAAAAAAGAGAACTGGGGACCCTAATGTTTTCAGTTTCTCACACAAGCATTGGCAGAAAAAGTCAAAATTAAGTCTTTCAGTTCTACACACATGTATTCATTTTACGTATACTGTAGCTTATTGTTATTTCTTAGAGGTCCTCACCTCGCCTCCAGGATAGCGATAAAGATACTTCTCTTGATCCCTCAATGCAAACTCATCTGGATACTTGGCTTCAATTTCTGCATAGGTCATTTCTTCACATACCCCCTGAGGGAAGAAGAACTTGTTACAACAGGCTTTGTTTCAACAGAGGTACAGCGATGCAACAGGAAGAAAAGAAAAAGCAAGTGGCTGAGACCAGTAATCCCTTTATGTGACGAAAGTTTTAGGTATTGTATCCGACACGGCCACACACTCAGCGTTTGTGTACTGCACGTCCAGGGTGGTTTGAAGAGGGTGGGCTTTTGCTGTTATTTCAAACCCCTTGTTTACCAGGGATGAAAATGAGCATTCATTTCCACAGCAACAACCCTGCAATTTCTTTTGCCCGAAAGAATTAGAGTGGGAGCAGTAACCTTTGTCCACCCAGGACGGTGTGACAAATGCCTGAGATGTTCAGAGTTATTTTCTTTCTCCACATCAGCTAGATATGTTCGCAGCAAGGTCTAGCAGCTCCAGGCATTGTCAGCCCTGTATCAAACCACCCTAAACCTCACGATGATGGCTGGAGTACGTTATACACGGACGTGGTTATAGATGAACAGGAAACGGTCAATTTTATCGTGATGAATTTGGTTTTCAACATCATTTTCCATCTAGAAAAGCAAAAGGCTTCAATCAGCACTTCACTCACAGCATCGATCTCGTTGAGAATCTTCCACTGCTCGTACGTGACCCCCAGGGACTCGGCCGTCTGGATCGTCCTTTTCAGCTGGCTCGTCCACACCTTCAGCTCAACAATTTCCTGCTCTTCGATGAACTTCTTCAGTGCCTGAGCGAACTGGAAAAAAAGTCAGGGGAGGTTAGGAGGGAGCAGGAGCTGCTGCCGCCGTTAAAAGCATCATTTCAAGGGCTGTGGCTGTCGCGGCAAGATCCAGCTGCGGGGCTGCCCCTCGCAGGAGTCGGATGCAGAGCCCGGCTCTGACCCTGGTCACACAACACTTGACAAATACAGCAAGCCGGCTGCTGCCAAACACATACCTGCTTCCCGCGTGGTGACAGACCAGAATCCCCACCAATCTTGCCAACAAGGTTATATTCACTCTCACCGTGTCGGCAAAGGTAGATGGTACGCGGCTGGACATGAATGTTCATTAGGTAATAGACGATTTTACTCTGGATGTAATCTTGGACTCTGTTTACTAGGAACCGCTGTCCCACATTGATCACTTTAATGAAGGAAAGATCTCTGGAGTCAACATAAAATAAGAACACCCACACGACTGGTTTTAAAAATGAAGCACGTGCATCTGCGGGTGTAATCTAGCTATTCATCCTCTAGTAAAGGCATCAGCACTACCACTGGGTTGCTCCAGCAGACAGAAAAGACACTGAACTGCCGTGCTTAAACAAGGAGCTGCGTTACACTGCCGTACACTAGAGAAAAATCCTTTCAAATCACTTGGGACCTGATATCACCTTCACACAAGCAGTCGTGCTTTGGGAGAGCAGAGGCTCCAGCAGATGCGTTACAGCATCCTGAGCCAGAGAACAGCAGCGACAAAGCAAAGCAGCTCATGGGTACAAGGACAAAATGCACCCCAGGGCTCTGCTTACTTGTCATACGCATCGGGATCAAGAGGCTGGTAAGTGACCTTGTAGCACTCTATCCTCTTCAGGAAATCATCCATCACGTTCTCCCTGTTTCTCTCCGGGTAGTCGGGGCTGGAAACTTTCACCTCCTGATCAACAGACAGTGCCGCTTTGTGAGAGTTAAGCAAACTCAACAGGGAACAAAAGCAACGCTGAATAACATTATTCTTCCCCTTTGAAACAAATACGCAGTGTTTGACGCGGCCCTGTGGAAAAACCTGCTCCTGGAGAGGAAACAAAGGGCGACTCTGAAGGCACTGTAGTGCTTGGCCCTGCGACAGGCACAGCTGGCTGGCTGTTAGCTGTCCCTGCAAGCCGCCCGCTGCCTGCCTTCCCTTGACAAGGAATCACGCTTCAAGGTCAAACATTTCTCAGCTTCATTTGATTTCCACCTTCTCACATAACTAACTGCATCCTTAGCTCTTATAAACCTGCGAACCTTAGCTGCTTAGTTCCAAGGTGAAACGTAAGAGCAAGGCATGTGCGGACATTCCTGTAAGCTATCGCAGCTGGTGACCTTGCACCGAGCACCCACAGTAGGTACTGCCAGCTCAGCCTGGAAAATGCGGTACGCACCAGGATATTGGCAGCAATGACTTCTGGATCGTCGCAGACAGACTCCACAAAAAACACCTACGAAGACAGCAAGGAAGTATATTTCAGAGAGCCAAGAACTCTGCCCTGAATCAAAACTCGAGAGCTCCTGCCCCAGGGAGCAGTAACGTCCCTTGGTGCAGCAACTCCAAGTTAAATACAGGAGCACTACCTTGAAAGCATTTTCTTTAGCAAAATTTAAGATCAGGTCCCGTCTTTCTCGAGTTGTGTTGGTCGCATCAAACACCTACCAGAAAACAAGTAAGGAGCAATGAGCAAGTTTTCCCAAGGGTTTTTAACCAGCCCCAAATCATTTGGGGTTACAATCAGGTCCCCAAACGCCCCGGGCAGCTTTGAACTACCCAGATGTAAAACTATGTTTAGTTCAGAAAAGTCTTACAGCTATCTGCCCACACTCCTCCAAGAGATAAGCCTTCACGTCTTCTAGAGCCACTAAGGCACATCGTCTGCAGGAGAGAAACGGGTATTGTCAGAGCTGACATAAAGTGTTCAGACGGCAAGGCTTCTGAACCACTGGGGAGACATTTAAACACCTTCTCCCTCTGCCCACGGAGCGCCCACCCCTGTGTCTTTCCAAGAGGCCCGGAGGCTCTGCAGAGATCACAAGGCATCTGCACCTATGACTTGCTTCACCACCAGGCGTTCGCAGCCTTGGCTCTTTGTGTCAGCCCGAAGGCAACGACAAAACTCCCACACGCAGCCCCTCTGGCAGGATCCCTGCGCAGGCATTACACGTTATTTTGTGCTCCTCAAGCACAGAGCCTGCCAAGACCTGAGACTAACCAGACCACCACGGATCGGTTCAGCCCCCTGACGCCGACTTACTTGCGGATTTCCATGGCTTCTTTGTTATCGTGCCTGAAGAAGTCATAGGACTTGTAAGACTTCACTGCTTCCCGGCGATACACTCCTAAATTAAACACTTCACAAACAAAAGACGAGTGCGTGAGACTGACGGCTTTCTGCAGACAGATCTCACGGCGCTTTCGGCAAAGGGCAGAGCCATCCCTGCACCGGGGCAAGCCGGCGGCCCCCGCACGCACCTTTGGTGGGCACCCCGATCCAGTTGAGGTAGCGGGTGAGCTTCTTGGACACGTAGGTCTTGCCACGCGCGGGGAGACCGATCATCACGATCAGCGTCGGGGAGTTGGTCATGTAGGAAGCCCATGCTGCCAAAAAAAAAACCAAACCCCAAAACCCAGGAGCATCAACTGCATTGCCGAGCAGCTGGGAGCAAAAAAGCGAGTTCCAGCCCAAAGCCATCCCCCGTGCAGAGGTGCCCTGTCTCCCGGACGGACAGACAGCTGCCGTGCATCTCAGAACAGGCTGGCCGTCGTGTCCTTGAAGGTAATTAACCGCTGCGAGCGGCAGCTGGACGCTCTCCGGTCTCCCGGGCGCCTAATGGGACCGAGGTAGGGCTTTTAGCGTTACCACTATTTACCGATTGGGCGGGAGCTGTCAAGGGCAGAAGAAAGATGCTTTTAACAAAACGGTCACGTTCTCTCAGAAAACAGCCGCAGCAAGCTCTGGAAAGGCCCGGGGAGAGGGGCGTTTGGGGGAAAAGCAGGGGAAGGGGGCCATGGCAGCACCCACAAGTCAAAAAACCGAGTGGCGTGGGGTTGAGCAGCGCCGCGCACCCACGCGGGAAGGGCACCGGGACGGAGAGGGCGTCCCCGCGCGGGATGGAAACGCGTTTTAAGGAAGACGCGCGCTTTTTTAAGCGGCACGCCCAGCGTTATCCCCCTTTTTATGGTTTTGGGGGTTTTTTTTGTAGGTTTTTTTTTTCCCCTGAAATAGATGAAAGTCACGTTTCCCCTCACCTCCCCCCCTCCCCTTCCCCGGGCCGGGGTTACTCACAGCACTTCTTCTCGCCGCCGCGCAGGGCCCCGGTCCTGCCCCGCGGGGAGCCGCCGTGCCGGGGCACCGCCGACATGGCCCCGCGCCGCCGCGCCACATGCAAATCGCATGCAAATCGACCGCCGCCGACCGGCGCTACGTCACGGGCGCGCTCCGCTATGCAAATGAATCACCGCCCGCCAGCGGCGCGCTCCGGTCTCCTCCTCTCCCCGCCCCTCCGCCACCGCGGCGCTCTGACTGGCTGCAGCCCGGCCAATGGCGGAGCGCGGCGGGAGGTCTCGCGAGAGGGAGGGGGGCGGGAGCGGAAGCGGCGGCCGGTCGGGGAGGAGGAAGAGGCGGCGGCGGCGGCGGCCCCGCCGAGGATGCTGCGGCTGCGCTGCAAGGCCCGGAGCGGCACCCACCCGCTGCCCGGCCTCACGGCCCACTCCCGCCTCCGCGACATGCAGGCAGCCCTGGCCGCCCTTACCGGCGTCCCCGTCCCGGCCCAGCGTCTCCTTCTCGGTTTCCCGCCGCGGAGCCTGGACCTCAGCGACGGCGAGCGGCGACTCGGAGACCTCGGGATCCACTCGGGTGAGCGGCCGGGCGCCCTAGGCCTGCGCGGTGGTGATGAGGGGGGGCGGGCACCGGCGCTTTGCGGCCTCTGCTGTCCCGCCGGCTGCAATTACCGTAATTAAAGGAGGCTGCGGCCCAGCACGCCCCTCATCAGCCGGTTGTCGGGCCGGTTCCGCCTCCCGGGGGTTGCTGTCAACAGCCCGTGCTCGGGAGGGACTCCTGCTCGCCGGTAGCGCCGGTGGTGGTTTTGCCCGCGTCGCCGGGGGTCCGGAGGTAAAAAGCAGGGGCTGGAGGGGGACGGGGAGCCGGTACACGGCAGGCGGGTAGGCCGGAGCCCGCCGCGTACGCTCGGTCGGCGAGTCGCGGTGCTACCGGCTGTTTTGGCTGAGGGTGTCTTCCATCAGGATACCGCGCTGCTGGGGCAAACGAGTGCCATCCTGAATAATAACGACGCAACCGTGTTGTTCTGTTTTAGGAGCAACAGCGTCTTTAACTCCCATCTGCATGTTTCTCTCAACTCTCCCTCCTTCTGTGTTTGACAGGCGATACTCTAATAGTTGAAGAGGATACGTCCAAACCCAAGACTGACTCGCCTGTAGTTGCGAAAAGAACGATGTCTAACTCGGTTAGGGAAGCCGTGCCTGTGCTTGCGAGGAGGGTTGTTCCGGCAGATAACTCCTGTCTCTTCACCAGTGTGTACTATGTGGTGGAGGGGGGCGTTTATGACCCGGGTTGCGCTCCAGAGATGCGCAGTCTTATAGCCCAGATAGTAGCAAGTGATCCTGAATCTTACTGTGAGGCAGTTTTAGGGAAAACTAACAGGGAGTATTGTGACTGGATCAGAAGAGAAGAGACTTGGGGAGGAGCCATCGAAGTGTCCATTTTATCCAAATTTTACCAGTGCGAAATCTGTGTGGTGGACACACAGACAGTCAGAATCGACCGTTTTGGGGAAGATGCCGGTTACACTAAGCGGGTCCTTTTAATTTATGATGGGATTCATTACGACCCACTTGAGCGTAAAATCCCTGACTCGGACATTCCTCCCCAGACCATTTTCTCCACAACTGATGATATTGTTCTTGCACAAGCGTTGGAGTTGGCAGATGAAGCCAGACGGAAGAGGCAGTTTACCGATGTGAATCACTTTACGCTGAGGTGCATGGTGTGCCAGAAGGGACTAACTGGACAAGTGGAAGCCAGAGAACACGCCAAGGAGACTGGACACACCAACTTCGGGGAAGTGTGACATCTGCATGAGGATGGTTACATCGACTACCTCACCGATCCAGAATAAAATTCTGGATTTCCAGATAAGCTGTATGTAATCATAAAATTCCGTTCACAAAGCTTGAAAAGCATATTAACTTAACGATGGCCAAGATGCACAGGTTTGTTATGGTTAGTGACTTTTCCAACAGATTTGAAATAGGTATCTTCTCGCATGCTAACTTATAGTACTTTGGCAGGTGGTATACACTGGCAGCTAAAACTTGATTTCTGAAATAATATTCTCTTTGTGTATGCGATCTGAGCGGACATAAAAAACAAGGCTCGTTCAAGACTAGCGTAAAATCTAGCCTCTGAATTAATCTCTGTATTATGTTTTCAGGGTAATTAAATTAATCTAAGGGTTTGGGAAACACACGTATCAGCATTACTTATACTAAGAATTAGACTCTGCACGTACAAGCAGTTCTTGCAGGGGAAACTGCTCATTTGGTGCACAATTTTTAATGGAAAGAGTATCTCCAAAGCTGCCCTATACTATGTTACCATCAGAAGTAGAGTGTATTGTTTATGTGAAGTCATGGCTTTAGAGAAAGAAATGGCCTCTAAGCTTTAAGATAGCCTTCTTTAAATTAACAAGTAGATGGTTAAGTGTTGAATAAACTTATTAATCCTCCGTAGGTAGCTTTTAGTTGCTTGAAAAATAACTATATCAACCCCCTGGTGTTTACACTGCATCAGAACATAGGCATGTTTCTTGACATACTTTGAATTCTTCTTCATAATAGTATCGGAAATTCTGGCAAGAGGGAAATAGAGCAGTTAGGGAAGTAACTTAATTTGCATCTGTTAAACACATTTAAGCAGACTTTACTTGGGTATAGCCAATTTCATGGCCACAGTGTTACTAAGCTGTACCAGACTCCAAATACTGTAAATTAGCACTTTAAGGTATAGTTCTCACTCTTTGCCGATAAAAAGTTTTGCCCTTTTTAAGAAGGACAGAGTGCTAACCCAGAAGGGAGGCTTGAGGTTTCTTCATCTGCATTCTGCCTTAATGTGTTTCATTTGTCACCGATGACTGCTCGGTAGCAAGACTTTAATTCTGATAATGAAGGGTGCAGTTTAATTTTCAGAACAAAATAAGCTGCGTAAACTGCCCTACTTCTCATACTATTCAGAATCAGGGAAGTTGAAATTGGTTTAGTATATCTTGCCTCACAGCGGGGTTGTGAGGCTTAACAGTAAGTGCTTTTGAGGTCTTTTAAAAGGTGCTGTAACGGTGCATATTACTGAAAGGGATTTTTTTTTTTCTTTGAAATGCCTATAACACACATTTGTTTTATTGAATTTTAAAATATTCTTAGCCTGCTATTCTTCTGTTACTCTGTTCTGAGTTACCTTCCTTGCACGTTTACAAATGGGGAGCAAGAACGTGCATCTTCGGACTGAGGCAGAAATAAACCCACTTTCCAAGTGGAATCTAAGATCTAGTTTTAAAGGCCTCCATTGTTAGGGCATCTGGCTAAACTCCTGGTGCAGCGAAAACTTATTTTTGATAAAAAGCACGTTTCGCTGAAGTTCTCAGCTGAGGCTCCCAGTTGGACCTTGAAATACAGGAGGGTCTTACTGAGGAAGGAACATAATTACATAAGTGCTTTGTTGAATTGAGGCATGAATAATTAAGTATAAAGAATAGAATCACCAAGAGCACTATGGACCAGGTTTCTTTTTAATTCAGTATTAAAATACACATTAGCACTGGTGGGAGTTTCCTGTAGAAAGCCACTTAGCTTCCAATGTTAAACCCCACTTTGCTTTTAGCCTATCATTAGGAAAAAAAAAAACAAACAAAAACCAAACCCCAACATGAAAACCAGCCCTCTAGAAGCTGATGCTTATAAACCTAAAGAAATACCTGACAGTTCAAAGGAACTTGAAGATTACACTGTGTTATAACTACTTGAGATGAAATACTGTCTAGGAATGAGACCAAGAGACTGTCAATCCTAAATTGTATTCTCAGCTTTCACACCGAAGCGGTGAGATGCCTTGGACAAGGAGCTGATCCTCACCATTTGCCATCTGTAAAATGGACATAATACCTACCTCAGAGAGGTGTACAAGGTGACTATCTTTGGGTGTCTTTGAAACAGAAGTGGAAGATACATATTTATTGTCTGCCATGTTTGCAAATGCATTGACTTTGGGGAGCAACACATAGATGTTAGCTTTGTATCCAGGATGGATTTCTGAAGGTGTGTAAAAATATTTTTTTGGTATTTCTCAGTTGCAGTATTTTTAAAATTAGGTTATTTAAACCAGAGTGTGTAGCTTTGCTATATCATGTTTGTGTTGGAAACCTGCTAACAGAGAATCAGTTTCATTTGAGGAAAATGTGTCAATATCACTGCTTGGATGTTTTCTTTCGTTGCCTAGAAAATAAAATCTCTTTGGTTAAAAAATGTCAACTGAACTGCTGTAATTCATCTTTGTAAAAGTTGATACTGTTACACGCTGACAAACTCAAGAACAAGTAACCCTTGGTATGGACTGGGAGTCAGAAAACCTTATGTGATTCTCCTAAACTCTCCCAAACAGAAAGTAACTACATTATTTAAAATGTAAAAGATACATATACCTTTAAAGTACAACTCACTCTCTTTTGTAAATGTTAGGCTTCTTTACTGTCTTTTTATCAGCATTTGCCTGCCCTTAATGATACAATTACAGAAGTATCACAAAAAATGGCATCCTGGCACTAGTAAGATGAACTTCTGAACATCACTAATACATTTGCACTGAACTGTTATTAATTGTACAGCAAGATGTTAGTTACAGATATTTTAGAACAGAGGTGGTGTGGGATGTAGGCTCAGGTACTGGCAGGGCGTAGCATCACCTGTGCAGACCAATCCAGAAAGCCTGTAAGACACAGGTTTATGTCCTTGCCATCACCACTTATCCCCATACAAATTTAAAATAAATATTAAATTCCTGGCTGAATACTTCAGCACAGAGGTCAGTAACCTGGAAACTGAAATTTTTGTCTTGTAGGTGTGCTTACTAAAAGCTGGGTTATTGATATTATTTTACCAATTTGTGCAGTTCTGGATCTTCATTTAAATAAAGAATTCTGGTTTCCTGGTGCCAGTCTGGCTGTTTCACCAGCACTAAATTCCTTCTTCAATTAAAGAAAAACCTAACACACTCTAATCATGTGGCCTTTTACAAACATGTTCTATTGTATGAAGAGATACACCATCTTGTGGTTATAATAGCACTTTAAAAGCTTGTCCGAGTTTACATGTTGAGCAAGAACTTTCACCGATGCAGGCAGCGTGTGTTCCCAGCGCAGTAAAACGAGTGGCGTTAGCAAACGTTTCCAAAAGTCTTAGCTACCCATGTAATCCAGTGGTATAGCGTTCTGGTTTGTCTATCATCAGTGCAGATCAGTTGGTATAACTTATTTCCTTAAACACGTGCCCTGAATTGCAAAAGTTGTTGATGCACCAATAAACGTGACTGATGCATGCATACTTGTTTAGTGTAGTCTGTGCCTCAGCTCTTGAATTTCAGGTTTGTGTTCTATCTGCTGTTGTTCACCAATGCGTTTTCTAGGTCTTCACATGTACACAATGTGGTCTTTGAGCTGTTTCCATCTGCTTTCCCCTCTGTCTCATTCCCTTTTTACCTTGACTCTAAGAGACAATGATGGTGAGAGAGGGATGTGGCCTCGCAACCTGTTCAGGATGAAGCTTCTTCACTTTCAACTTGTTCAACAGTAACTTTTTTTTTTAATAGTACAATATTTCCTCTGTGTAATTAGAGTCAGGTATCAAGTGGAACAACTGTAAAGAGAGTTTTACATACCTCCAGAATCTTTTATGCATTTAAATATATAAATCATTAAGTAGACAGACTTTAGGAAGAGTGGGGTTCAATAGGACACGTATCTACTTCATGGATGCAAATGCCTGAAAGACGGGTCTCGGAAGTAAATCAGTAATATTCTGAAGTTTCTGAAGGACAAACTTAATTCCTTAGTTCTGGATAAATTTACATAAAAAGAGCAATTGCTGGGGAGAGGACTGAGAAAAGGAACATCTTGTTACATGGTGTAGAATCAGTATCTTAAATCTGCAGCTTTTTGCGTGCACAGTCACAGCAGAGGCCACTTGTGACAGTTTGGGAACAGTCCCCTGTACCCATCCCGCTCCTTCTAGAGACCTGTTCTAGAATATAGCAGTGCTACAAGAGCAACAATGCCCCACACAGGAACACAGCGTTCATGTTCATGAACATTTTTGACCTAAGCAGTATTACTCATTTGCCCTGCTCAGCTTTTGAGGAAGCAGGAGGAAGGGACAGGCACAAATGAAGACAATGCAGAATTTCTCCTGCTGACTGCCTTAAACACAGAAAACCACGTATCGATGGAGTTTTTGAGAAATCAGACTGACGCACAACTGCTGAAGCATCTGTGTTCGGCAGATTTCACGGCTCACAGCCCAGGCAGCACCCAAGGGCGGCTCTGGCTCCTGCCCCGCGTGAACCCACCCGTGGGTAAGGCCTGCAAACCTCTCCCTGGCAGGGAAACTCTTTAATAAGAGGAGCAAAAAATTTTCAGCTTGCTATTTTGAAAATTACAGCTCTTTATCATACAAATTAAATGTCTGCATGCATTTTAAATCAAGCTATGCATCCGGTTGTAAAACTGCCATCAGATTTTGCTCTGCTCAGGACTGGGCAGAATAAAATTACTTCAGATAGGTTGAAATCAATATTGCTTTTTCACTCCTCTGAGTCTGAGCACCAGAATGCTGTCTGTAACAAAAGAATGCAATAGGGCAGTTAACAAAACTAGGTTGTCCAAGATTGCAGTGTCCTTGTCTATTATTTTTAATTAAAGCCTTGGGGAAAGTGTTGGTAACTGTGTAATACCTTGAGAGCTGACTCCTTATTTCTGATGTAGAGTTAATGCTAACCAAGCTATGGAAACAGATCACCTCAGTTCTCTACCTCTTTTCTGTAAAATAGGGTTCCTTGCTCAGTTCACAGCCATATTAAGATTTAATTATTTCTCTAAACTGCTGTGTAATACTAGGTATTAACTACCTAGTATTTTTCATAACTGATTTGTCAGCATACATACTGTACATACAATTTGGTCCAAGGAAAGTGTCCAACAGTCCTACAGAGTCAGATAAACATCGTTATGTTAACAGGTATCTTACGGTGACGCCGTATGGATGCATTTCCTTCAGGGCCAGGACTGAATCATTTGTGTTCTTTTGTTTATGAACAGGGTGAGGCACAACGGGTCTGTTAACATGCCAGAGTCCTTCCACTGCATTGTATAGTTTTGTCTGCATCATTTGACTACTTGTACGTACTTCATGCCATATATATGAAATCACGCTTTATTTTCAGTTCTAGCTATTTATATTCGTTGGAGGAAGAGGAATGTGGAAAAAGAACAGGTTCTTTCTGGGCATCTGATTCAGAGAAGCTCAAGACTTCTCTTAATGGATCATGACATTTTCCTGACCTACACAGAGCCCTGCAGGCAGCAAGCTCTACCTGTTTTATTGCACAGATTTAAGTTCTGGTGCTGTCAGCAGAGCGCTCTCAGGAGACACTTGCCCTGCCTGGAGTGGTTGCTCATTCCCACGGTGTTTCCAAGTTCAATAAGAAAATACCTCTGGGTTTGATTTACTCCCTCTCTTAAAGCAGGCTCGGAACTAAGCGCAACTTGACAAAACCAGCGTGCATCTGACTCTTTAAATTACTGCACCGGCCAGCATGACACCAGTTAACGCTTCCAGAAGTGCTTGCACTGAGTCCTGCACGCAGCGCTGCAATCACCGGCTGTTGCAATGCTCAGGCAGCAGCTGGGGCTGCTGCTCTGAATGTGCTGCGTTCGCATCTCTTACCTCTGCTGCAGGCCAGTGTGGGAGCGTGGAGCTGGCTGGGGCTCCCAGGAGCTGCTGGTCTGTTGATTTGCTCTTCAAGGCACATGGTGCCTTTCGTAACAGCGTGCAGCTGAGGCTCGACAGCACTTTTGGGAACCTCTGTGCTTCCTGGCTCATCTGCTTTCTTTTCATCCTACCATGGCTTTAAATAACTTGGGTTTCTACTTCTCTGTTCTGTGTAGCAAGGAACACACATTGCAACACAACCTTTTTCGAAAAAAAAAAAAAAAAAAAAAAAAATTGAAGCATGAAAACTTGAATGAATCTGGTGGCTGTATCAGTTCTGGAAGTTTGCTGCAGGGTTTCTGCTTGGATATTTATAGTTACTCAGTGAGGAGCACCTTGCAGAGCAGATCCAAGTCTATGCTGGGGCGGGGGAGCAATGGCCTAAGCATTGTTTATCAGAGAGAAAAGCTGTAATTTTAATAGGAGAGCCCAAAGTCGGGGTAATAATGAGTCACTGCAGTTCTTTCAGCTGCTTCTGCAGCACTGTCTGGGCAGACCGGGTGCTGGGGGTCGGTGTCACCCAGTGCTGCACAGGGTGCTGCAGACGGAGTAACTGGGCTCTTCTTTACCTTCCCCGGGAGAGAGGCAGCAGAGGCAGTACCCTCGTCCTCGGAGAGGGGCTGCTGCTGAAGGAAATGCCCCGGCAGCAGTTTCTGAGGTGGGGTTGGTGTGAGTGAGGAGGGGGGCTGAGGTGAAGAGGAGCGCAATGGGTGTCTCGGGGGCTTTAGCTTTACCCAGGCTCTAGGACTTGACTTCAAGCTGCCTGGCACAAGAGTTTCCAGTGCTAGAGAGACAGGGAATGAACCTGCAGAGGGGCTCAACGCCTGCAGGGAACGATGCCAGGAGGGGCGAAGAGGAGCTGCAGCTGGGCAGTACGTGCAGAACAAGCCCCAGAGCTGTGCCCGACCTGGGCACCCTCTCCTCTAGCACACAAGTAAAGCTTAGGGGTGAAGCTTCCCTTCTAAAACGGCTTTCTACCCACCTTTACAAGAATCTCCTTACAGCAGCAGGCGGCAAACTTTTGACGTCTGGGAAAGATTTGGCGATATGCAAGTATATACCTGTTCTAGCAACAATCTGTGTTTTTAGAGCCGAGAAGGAACCGGGTCCTACCCTGAGCTGAAGGACCTCATGCACAAAACCACCTAAGAGAATAAACCTGTTGTGGGGTAATGCCTTCAGCACCACACGGCGCAAACGCCCAGCAAAGGACTTAATTACCACGTACAAAGGCGCTTTGGTCAGGGCTGCGCGTTGGGCTCCTCCGAATGTCAGCGAGCAGCTATGCGGCAGAACAGGATGTCGGATTAAGGAGTCTCCAGCGAAACCCGGGCTGAGGACATCGGAGGACACCAGCCAAGCTGGGAAGTGAGTGAGCTGGGTGGTACCGAGCAGAGCTGCCCGCAGCCTCCCGGGCACCCGTGCTGCCGCCCGCCTCTGCAGCTGCGCCTCTGCCTGCGCTGCCTGCGCCGCGCTGGCTCGGAGCAAAGCTGCTCTGGCAGGGCTGGCAGAGAGCACGGCACGCAGGGGCCTGGCCGATTTGGGTCAGGACATGAAGGCGGTTTAGGGGCTCGGTCGTGCTGGCACCCCAGCCCGGAGCAGTGGGAAAAACTGCTTTGCATGGGTGCAAGATGAATTTCTCTCGCCCCGGTGCAGGAGGCTGCAGGTGAGGGGCCGGGGGCTCACCCAACGAGCACGTAGCTGCCGAGCACCCGCGCAGCCGTATCTCCGCTGGGGAGGTGAGTTAATGTGTAACCCGGCTGTTTGGTTAGCCCAGAAAAGCAAAGAAGTCCTGGGATAGGCACGTCCGGGACAAGGATTTGCGCAGCGTGGAACGCCAGACGTCCTGGTAAAAGAAGAAGAAAAATTAATTATCTATATTCCTTCTTGTCCTTTGCTTTCTGACCTTTTCCTACTGAATGGGCTGCGGGCGAGGGGCTGAGCGGGTGGGACACGGGTACCTGCAGGGTTACGGACGTGCTTTGCTTTGGAAGGGTAAATCGTGGTGGAGCTGTCACAGGAGGTGGCACCAGTGAAGATGGACGAGGTGGTTTGAAGGTGGTGGCGGGAGGAAAGCTGGGGAGACTGGCAGCTGCTGGCCGAGAGGCTGGGAGAACTGGTGCTCAGGACAGCAAACAGCTCGGGCAACTGCTGCGTGCACTTGATTTACTTGTTTAAATAGGAGGAACTATAGGTCTGCCGCCATCGTCTCCTTTCACCCTGAGGTGGGATCTGTCCCGCTGTGCCACTGCAGAGCAGGAGCAGCTGGGACGGTACCTGCGAACTGTGTTTTGCTTTTTTTTGCGTTTTGCTTTGGTTTGCGTTTTGAGCTAGCCAGGATGAAGCCCTTTGCCAGCAGCTGTAAGGCTGCTCTGCCTTAGACAGCAAAAAATACCGAGGTTCTTTGACATTGCTGGAGAGCTGTGATAGAGTGCTTGTAGTAGGACTGGGCTTAAAAGAAAGTAGCCTCTTCATATAAAGCAATTAGCATTAATTGCTACCCAGCACCTCTTTGATGTTTGAGGGCTCAGCAAGCTTTGTAAAGGACAGTTATGGCAGCTGTCACAAAAGCTGCGCGAACTGGCCTTTTATTTTAGATAAAGAATAGTTTCTTCTAAAAGCATTTTTAGTGGGGGAAGATATATAGCATTGAAAAACAGCTTTTCGAGTACCATGTCTTTTTAGTCATATTTTTAGTTTGTGGCTGAACTGCCATGTCATTCAGCAAAAGGAAGGAACCGTAAAATCCTTCTGAATCATAAACCCCGGGATTTTTCAACACTGATTTCTGCCCCTTTCAGAGTCAGATGAATGTGTTAGAGCCATAATCACATCAGAGAACTAGTGGGCAGGAAAATGAACTTCTTGTTTCTGTGTAGATCCTCTCCAGCATCCAACGAGCTCCGAGCTGAACTTTGCCTCCCTGCGAGCTGAGGCTCGGCGGGTGCCAAAGCCTTGGCAGCTGCTTTATGTTTCCGCAAACGCTGTTTGAATGAGAACAAATTACTTCTTCCAGTGGGCTCACGATGGTGGGCATCCTCGTGGAGAAATTAGCTCTGTCGAGACCCGTCATTAGAGCTGGGCTACGCTGCTGCTCTCCCACCCAGGGAACTGCCTTGCACAGCGGACACTGGCTCCGACCAGCTGCTCCAGCTGCAGGCATCAAGTTTGAGCAAGACTTTCGCTTCTCCAGAAGTGTTTTGCTGTCTCGAATTTGTGCGGCAGGGCGGAAGGCAGTGAGGAGCATTGCAGCAATCTCGATCAAGCAGGCAGTAGTCTCTTGCTGCTTGGAAGCGGATTTGTATTTCACATTGCAAATATGTGGGTGCACAGTAAAACTCTGCGGCTTGCAGAAGCCTAAAAACCCCCAAAGTTGGACAGCGTCTCTGCTTCCCAACAGCTAAAAGGTCTGGCTACAAAGTTATCCAAATTCAAAGAATCAAGAGTATTGCTGTTTCAAAACCACTTCTTACTCAAATGTAATTTAAGCAAAGCCGAGACCAAAATATTAAACTCCTCCTGCGTGGAAGGATTGGATCTGTCAGGGCGTGGGTGTTGAAATCTGATTTTTGCGGCATATTCCAATTACAAAGGAATTCTTTCAGGGTCTAACACTCTGAACAAGCAGCCAGTTCTGCTCACTTATCGCTAGATCTAATTCCCTGATCCTGCTACAATAAAAAAAAAAAAGCAGCAGTGTGTTCCTGTGTGCCATGGCCAGGTTACAGCACAAAGAGCTCCTCTGTCTTCCGACGAGCCAATCCTCTTGCGTGGGTCCGTCTGTGTTGGAGGGGGTGTTTGTTTTGCTGCTCTCATTCGTCTCCGCAGCCCAGTTCTCTCCGGAAGAAGGGGCGGTACGTGCAAAGAAAATACATAATTGCTGGTGTCGGTAAATTTTGGAAGGCTAATGCTTTACATCCATAAGTAATTATGCCTTTTGTCGGCTGCTCAGCCTCTCCCCGCGGGCAGCAGAGCTCTCCCGGCCACGCACCCTGCGAGCATAACTGGCCCCTCCACCGCCCGGACCCTGCCCCGGGAAGGTCTCACTGTCGGGAACGCCGACGGCAGGTTGTTTGTCAGCCAGCCGCTACCACGTTCCTGCCCCGCCGGTGCTGGGGGTACCCAGAAGAGCAGCAGGGGTGCATTGCCACAAGCAGAGGGGGGCATTGGGGTACCGCTTGCAACCCCCCCGGGGTGGCTGGAGACACGGCACATCGCCGCAGCGCGGGCGCTGCCCTGGGCAAGCTCTGCCAGGCGTGTGCCCAAACACACCCAGGTGTGCCCCAAAGGTACAGGGACACCTCCCCACAGCCACGACACCTCCGTGGCCCCCGAGAAAGGTCTTTGCCAAGGGGAAGCTCCCGGCCGACCAAGGCTGTGACTCAACAGCAGCATTTCGGGTCAGCGCGTTCGGAAGTTTGAGAGCGCTTTGGCTGTGCAGCTGGCAGCGGCGGGGGGGGAAGAGGTCCCACGAGAGGCAGAGCTGGGACGGGATCGCTGCTGCCAAGCTCTGAGGCTGAGCTGGGCTTACAGCCTCTCCTTCACTCAGGAACCACCTTATCCACACCTCCGAGATGATTAGCTAACCACCAACATGAGATGGCCAGGGATGGGCGGTCCAGAGCTTACCATATTTCCAATTCTTGTGGGGCAAACCTCAGTTCCAAGGATCCTTTAAAAAAGCCCAGCTGCCCCTTCTCCTGGAGGGAGCAGCCTAAGATGGAGCACGTTTGCATCCATCCGGCAGCTTTCACAGCCCGCCCGTCCTCCCTCCGGCTGAGCCAGTGTGTTTTCATCACCCCGCGGGGGGGATCTGACAGCTTAATGCCTCCTCTTTCTTCCACTTCAGCCGGGATATTGCCCCTCGCACCGGACGCCGCGGCAGCCTTTGATATGCCTAAGAAGGAGCTGGGGATGGCTGGCTGCAACTCCGGCAGCTGCGACAGCATGGTCAGCACGGCCTCCAACCACTCGCAGCATGTAAGTAACCCTGTTGTACCCAGCCCGGGCTCAATTCACCCCTCTCGATAGCTGAGGAAGGATTTCGGTCAGATCTCTGCTCGAAACCACTCTGCATTGGTGCTTTGGAAGCACCTGGGGGCCCTTAAACAGCACCGTGCACCAAATTAATTCCTGCCCCAAAGCGCTGCCAGACTTTCCATCCTGCCACATGTGTGCCAGCCATCAGGAGCCTTCGCTCCTGCAAGATTTCCTCCGGGAAATGATACTGAGAGCCCAGCGGCTCCTGCGTTGCCCGAAGATGCGGAGGCAGGTAGTGCAGGCACTGGGCAGGAGGAACCTGGTGAGTTCCCCACTGAGGGATTAGACCAGTTGGATAACTGGGTCAGACTGGCTCCAACAAGGATGACTTCACCTGGAAGAGATAGTGAGCTGTACTCCTCCCGGCCGACAAGAGATTAATGTCCTAGTTAAGGCAGATGAGTTTGGACCATGGGTGTAGATGTGTAATTTTTCACTATCTGTCCATTAAAGCTTGTTTGTCTCCAAACACTGATTCCAAGATTGATGGACTAATTACATCCTGTCTGACTTGGAGCGTAATTGATATGTACAAGTGCAACGCTCAATCCTGAACAGGTTTTCCATTTGATGTACTGCAAACCAGAACCAAACCCTCCGAAATTTATTAGGGATGGAAAAACTGGTTGCAATATTGCATGGTACAAGATTTGGATAGGTGTCATCCTGCAAAACAACTCCTCCTGGGACAATATCTCCTGCATGCTTGTTGATCTGATACACACTCCATCCTTTCCTGCACTTCATTTTTTTCATGATATATTGCTTGTATCACCTTGTAACTTGGCAATTCCAAAGCAATCATATCTCATGATACTTGAAATACAAACAGAAGTTAAACAGCATCTTGCCATACGCCTTTCAAAGCTGGGATATGAGTAAGAGAACAAGGAGAGGGGCCACCAACCGCAGATAAGCCTTCAGTATTTACAATGTTTAGGCAAGCTTCTAAGATTCAGCATTGCTGAGCACCCATGTTACCCATCTGCTCATATTTCAAAGTAAACTAAAGAACTAAAGGTAGAAGCCAAGTTTCCAAGTTAAGAATAACCCATCTTCTGATGCTCATAGTAGGGTAATAAAAAAATGGCCTTAAGTATATAAGGGGTTTTTTTTGAGGAAGTTGTCTAGTTTTCTGTAGCTGTAAGTACCAATTTTTGAATAGCCACTGGCCAAGTCTCCTGGCCAGGAGCTGTCACAAGTCTCCTCTTAACTGCCAGGGCTGTGAGTAATAATATACCTCCTACATGTACTGTTTTTTTCTTTTTTCAGAGTGATAACAGTTATGACTACTTATCTGTGGAAGAGAAAGAGTGTTTGATGTTCTTAGAAGAAACTATTGGCTCACTGGATGCAGAAGCAGACAGCGGGGTCTCTACCGATGAGACTGACTACGTGGAGCCCTCCAAGTTGCCCAGGACATGGTCTAAGAGAGACTCCGTTCCCCGGGGTAAGCTGGAAACCTGTGCTTCAACCCAGTTTGCAAAGGGACTTTCTGGCTGGGGTGCGTTCCCTTGCAGGCAGGGAAGGAGCATTGCCCCAGTTTCATGCACGTGGTAAGCTAAAGCCAGCTTGTTTTCATCACTCCGCGGTGAGTGGTGGCTGTAGGCAGCGAGATAGGTAGGGCGCCAGCTGCATTTTCCCAGTTCTCACATGCAGGAGCTGCTAGCAGCTATTGAGCACGGTCAGCAGAACTGCAGGGCAGAGCATCTTTGCTCATGCTCCGACCAGGCTTACACAGATGAAAAAGGCTCCTCATTCACCATGTGCTTTGTCAAATCCAAACTATCTGACTTTCTTAGCAGTGACAACGTATTAGCTGGAGTCAGGGTAAACTCTCTGGGTGCAGTACTCTGCCACAGCTGCACTGGCTTAGCAGACGTGAAGAAGTGTGGCTTGCAAATGGGAAGGTATGCTGTGACTGTGTGCAGAACGGTGCGTGACTTCATCTCTCCCTCTACCTAGATTTGGAGAACGGGGCTCCCCCTCCGAGCGCAGGTCAGCAGCGTGCAGCTGAACAGAAGAGTGGTAAGAGCATCTCTGCCTTCTCAAGCTCGGCTCCAGCAGCAGTTCCAAGCTCAGGCTATTACAGTCTTCCAAGGAGCATCACGGTAGCAAATGGAGCTTCTGACAGCAAAGCGACTGTCGGCAGAGCGGAGGACCCAGTGCCAGTAGATAAATCTTCACAGGACATGGCCAAGGAGGACAGGCTTGACCAAGCCAACACAAGAAGCCACATGAAGTCCCTGGGATCTTTGATTATCCAACCTTCAGATCCCTTCCAGGATAACCTGGTGAGCCACGAGTGGTCACGTAACAATCACTCAGATGCCAAGAGGGAAACAGCCAAGGAGACCAAGACTTGGACTCCATGGGGCCAGCCAGAGAAATCCACATTAGAAGAGGCCCCTCAGGACCCCGATGCCAAGCGTGGGCCTCCAACTGCCCCCAAACCGCGAAAACTGCCACCAAATATTATCCTGAAAACCAGCAAAAACAGCCCAGTGCCACTCACCACGGAGCCCAGCCAGAAGGTAAAAGCACTGCCTCTGTCCTCAGCTGGCTCTCAGCCCGGCTCTGCCAACGACGCTGCTGCCGAAAAGGTGAATTCAGGGCACCTTGACCCCAAGGAGAGGGAGAAAGCCCGGCGGGAGGCACTGGAGAAGCTTGGACTGTCACAGGACAGGAGGGACCCCAGCACTCATCTTCAACCTACCATGCATTCCCAACCAAGGGAGATGCCGTTCCCCGTCCCTGGAGAGCCCAAGGCACAAAGTGAGGCAGTGGAGACGTCGGTGCCGGGTATCCGGCAGATGACCTTCAAATCCAACACCCTGGAGCGCTCCGGCGTGGGGCTGAGCAGCTACATGGCCAGCACCAAGGAGCAGAGCGTCAAGACCAGCAGCTCCTTGGGCAAGATGTCCTTCATCGAGCGTCTCGCCCCGAGCTTCCTCCGGAGCAGCCGCCCCCGGCCGGTATCCCTCGGGGCAGGGAAGGACTTTGCTGGTCTGAAGGAGCCCGGGCAGGTGGAGCAGGAGAAGAGCAGCAAGCGGCGATCCCACCCGCTGCAGAGCTTCCCCAGGCCATCCCGCTCCTGCATCAGCGTGAAGATTTCCCCCAAGGGTGCGACCGACGAGAACCGGCGAGAGGCACTGAAGAAGCTCGGTCTGCTGAAGGAATAGCTCTGTGGGCAGTGGGGCTGCTGGAAAAGGGGCTTTTCACCCCAGATCTAGGCCTTCACTGCCTGTCCTTGGGCACCACAACCATAAGCATCTTCTGCTGTGATCTCCTCCCCCAGCATCTTGGGAGGGGTATCACGAGAGATATTTGGAGCTTTACACCAAATAAAGTAACACCACGTGTACATAATATTTTGTACATAGCAAGTGTATATGAGCTATTTATATAAAGCATCACTGAGCATGTGGATGGGGCATATTCTCCTACAAGGTCTTTAATGCATTTGGGGATTCATCGAAACAGGGAAGCCATGGAATTGGGGGTTTGGCTTATTTTAAAAGGGGTTGCCCATGGATAAAGCCTCTCTGGGAAGAACTGCAGGACTCTGCTGCTCCTTTAGGATTTTATGGATTTTTGTTAACTTTATCAAAGCCTCTGAGGGCTGAGCACTCACCTGCTCCATACAAGTGCCTCCCAAAAGCCACCACTGCTACATACAAAACTGTCAGACTGGTGCAGGCTCAGCAACACTCCCCCGTGCACGAGTGCTCCTCGTACAGCGCCTGCAGGCGAGCGGCTGGATGGCTGCACAGACGTCCCGCTGCCTCCTCTCGCACCCAGCCCTGACAACCTGGACGTAGCACTTAGAAGACGCACGAACATCCGCGTTCATCGTGAAGTGACAGTTAAGATGCAACAGACCGCGTGCTGGTGGCATAACCAGAAGTGCTGCCCAAAATGAGAGATGCAAGTCTGAGACAACGCCATTGCATTCCCTTGCAAACTCTCCTCACGTCTTTCAGACCCAGCTGATGCTGTCGATGTTTATGCTGTGCACCTTTTATAACAAAGGTGGTTTATTTCTGTAATAAACTTGTATATGATCAGAAAATGACTGTGTAATACAGATTGATGTTGCAGTCAGAGTTCTGGTAAAGCTAAATAATGCATGTTAACCTTCAGTATGTCTTGACTGGAGCAGCATGGGTGACCCAGACAGCAGCTGGGCGTTGCAAATGATGAGGTCTGAACCAAAGACTCGGTTGGGCCTCCTGCAACCCAGGACCCATGCGAGATGGGATTTTGTGTAAGTGCTTCCAGTACAATAAGCAGATGCAAAGTCTGCCATGGCACTGCCAGGCTGGGACAGGTGACATGGGACCTGCCGTTGCTCCAGCTGATCCCTTCCAACCCACATCATCTCCTGGGGCTGTGGGGACATCTCCCACAGCAGCTGTGTGAGTTGAAAAGATGGACTAACAGCTCAGCTTGAAAGCAACATTTTATTTCCTTCACCAAAAAAAAATCTTTCATGCAATCCTGGCTTTCAGTGTTGAACATCTAGAGAGAGTCTCTGCTAATAAAGCAAGCACCTTTGTTCCTAACAGGCAATTTAATTTCAAAACTAATATAGGCTTTCTTCAGAGAGAGGGGCTGACCCTTGGAGACAATTGCACTGAACAATTTACTGATGTTAATTAACTGCTTGCTGCATTAATATAAGTTGCACTCAATCGTTTTCATCACTGACCTTGCAATACAATTAGCTTTTTCAGTGTTGTGAATACTAAACAGGCTCATACTGACAAAACCCAGAGCCAGGCTTCTAATTCTTCTCCAAACAGGCATCAGCATGGAAAGGAGAGGGCACCCTTCTGCAAAAGCTGCATCATTTCACAAACCCCCACATAATAAAAGGTGTGCACAAGTGGAGGGAATAGTACTGACCCACATAAAGAATCCAAGGAATGCAAGAAAATGATGTCTGATTAGCTACACTTCATGAAAACAGGGAAATGCTTGTTTGTAGTTAAGCAATTAACTAAATCAGTTTGGGGCTGGCCAGCAGTAACGCAAACCTGTATATCAGGGAGGAAACTAGGAGAAGCTGCATGGGCTGAAGTCTGACCAAAAACCCAGCAGGTTGCTCAGCAAACACTGTGTTGCACCTACATTGGCTCCAAAAGGGAGAAGGAGCCTGGAGGGTTATTAACTCCCCCAGGCTGAGCCCAGTGCCTCATTTCAAGCCTGGAGCTGGGTCAGCAGTGGCCGGGCAGGACTGGCAAGCTGCCGCATGGCTGCAGACCGTGGGTGATAACCGCAGCCCAGAGCCCCTTGGCCAGGCAATGGGGACGGCTCTAACCCCAGCACGGCTGCGGAGGCAGCTCTGCCATGTGCCTGGGGCATCACCAGCAGTTTAAGGGGTTTGTGGTGGGGGTTAGGCAGGATTAAGGCTGTTTGCCCTGAGAGCTGAGCAGGGCACAGACACTGCCCTACGCACAGTGTTCTGGGTGCGAGCCTGTCCCAATACGCGTGGGTCATAATAAACACGGCCAGAGCTGAGGGGCCCCTGTGCAACCTGGTCCACGTGGCCTTGGGAAGGTGCCTCTGGGCTAACGCATGGCCAGAGAACAAGGGTGCTCACAAACTGGGTGCTCACAGCCTCGCCGTCCTGTTCCCCTCTTCCCCAGCTGCCTGCTTGTGCCTGGGGCAAGGGCCACCCTTGGCTGAAGCAGAAGGCAGAAAGAGCAGCTTGGTTTTAAGAAGCCACCCCCAGGTGCTGCAAAAAGCTCCGCAGAGCTGAGAGGTGGCCACGCTCCCCTGCGAGAGCAGGATCCGTCCCTCAGCAGCAGGGCTCGACTCTGGGTGGCACCAAGCAGAGTCATGTGTCTGCTCTTGCGTAAAGTCCCAGCCCAGGAGCCACACGGCCCGTGGGGATAAACACCTTCGTTTCTAATGGCTGCAGATGTATTCAGCCTGTAAAATGCCGTATTTTGCTTGCAGGATTAAACAGCAACGCCTGCTTTTGGAACGGGGCTCGCCTACGGTGAGTGAGTCAACCCAGAGCGCCGAGCAGCAGCAGAAGCACTTCACCTCGTGGAAAGGCACAGATCAGGAGTTCATTCCCAGAGGAATGACCCTGATCTCCTGTGACTCTTGTTTCAATTTATTCTCTTTTGTTTCCATTTCATACCAACCAGGCCACATGCACAACTCCTGTTAATGAACATCACTGCAAGCCATCATGGCTTAATAAGCAATCTTTGGAAGTGAGATTTCTGCTAGGAAGTCTAACCAAAACTTAGCTTTCCCGCTTGACATGTACGTTACCCTGTAGTACTCCTGGTTTTGACTAAAGCCAAGGATTGGAAGAGAATCCTTTGTTTCCAAAACAACCTGTTCTTAAGAGAAGTTAAGGTTCTGTTTCAGGCCAGAAGTGTTTTGAGAGAGAGACCTTAATGCTCTCCTCCTTTCCCATTAGATAAACAAGGTGAGATTACCTTTGAGACTGCAATAGTCATGTATCTACATTATGCAAGTGATGTGCAGTAAAACAGCACATTAAGTAGCGTAATGCTAGAATCAGCAATGGGTAGAAAGGAGTGGTCAGAAGAGAGGAGCATGTGGATGAAAATGCACCATTAAACCATGCAAGAGCTGGCTTCAGACGGCTGACCCCTTCACTCAGCTTTATCTTGCATCTTCCTCTCCCCTTTCATTTATACTGTGCTCTCACTGCCTTTAAACTCAATCATTTGCACTTGAAAGTCTACAGCCTGAGGAGTGCAGCGCTGGGTGGGAACCTCTCCTGCTGCCTGTCTGCACATCAGGCCAGTTGAAGCCTGCCAGTTCACAGAGGCAGCACCGGGTATTCCCCCTTTTTATTTGCAGGAGGAGCCGGGAAGCAGCATCAGTCGCAGCAGCTCTGCATTTACAGTCACACAGATAATCGCTCCCCAACCCTGGCCCGCTGGTCCTTCTCCCTCCATACCAGGCAGCAAGGACCACAGGGAGAAAAGCTCCCCTGCTCCAATGTAACCCATAATCCGTAGACTCAAAGGAAGAGTTTTACCTTTGCTCTAGCCCAGTCCACATCAGTGGAACATCCAGCAACGACCTGCTCCTCAGCCAAGTGCCCGTGGGATCCCCACCATCACCTGATGTAAGAACAGCCAAAACAGCCCCAATTCGCAGACTGGCAGAAGTCTGAAGGGGGTGATGAGCCTCTCTTTTGTAAGGGGAAAAGTTGGTGGGCACTCAGCCGAGCTGCCGGCTGCCTCAGCTGTGCTCCTCCAGCCTGCCAGCGCTGACACAGCCGATGCAAGGAGCTGCGGTGATGGCTGGTCCTCTCACAGAGGGCCAAGGGAAAGGCTGCTCCTGCCTATTAACACCTATCAATAGCATTTGGGGAGGCCTGGGACATGGGTGGGAGAAAAGCAAGAACAGAAACAAAATCTACCTCTGGGTCCAACCAAGCTCCAGCTGAGTTCCCGGGCTCTTGTCTGGGTACCTCTGAAAGCAGACTCTGCACTACTTAATTCTGGGCATAATTTACTTGATTTGTGCCTGGAAGGCAAAATCACAGCAGACCCTAGCCAAAAAAACAGCCATGAAGAGAGATCATAATATTTCAGAAGTAACCTGAAGAGTTGGTAAATGTACCCTCAAGCACCTTAATGCAGATTATACAAACTGTGTTTACGTGGTGCAATGATGTTAGAAAAGACCCAAAGAAAACACTCAGCTTTGCATTTTGCATGGAGTATTCATCTACTTCTTAACTATCAGTCCCATACTGCCTCAGACATATCATTTCCATGTCTACATGAGCCTGTCAAGACCTACTATCCCAATCAAAAGCATTCTTGTGCACATCTTTCATTACAAAGACCAAATTCAGGAGAAGTGGTTTGTTAAATTCTGGCAGTATCAAAGAACGTCAGCTGTACTGGGGCCACAGTCTCCAGGAGAAATTGGTCATCTTAATAATAGACTTTGTCACTGCACAGCAGCTCCGGGTGTCAGCAGGGAACCTTGGGGCTGTGTCCCGCAGGAGGTCAGGAGGTGGGTTGGTTACTGCTGGCCTGACATGTCTCCAGCTGGAGAACATCAAACCTGGGCTGTGAGACCCAGGGTCCTGCTGGACTCGCTCCAGCTCTGCGGGAGGGGACTGTAGATGTCCGAGGGTTTTCAACCACGTCCCAGAGGGGTTTGGGCAATAACCAGTAGCTGAGGCTCTGCCCTTTTTCCCTGCTCACATGCACATGGAGAGAAAGACCCTCTCCAACTCCAACTACTCCCATATGAAGGAGGTATAAATTACCCCTACTTCAAGGAGTGTTGCATCTCTCTTGCTTCATAAAGTCACCCGGATAATCCCCATGCTTTGCCTGAGCCACCTGTTTCTCTTCCATTCATTGCTTTGTGTTGGTGTTTACAGTAATGCATGGCAAACAGAGGAGGCGTGGGGAGCATTCCTGTGCCGGTGCAATGGCACTTCGTAGTCGTGTTGCCCCAGCCAACACAAATGACCACACAAGGAGGGAGGCAATGGGACTCAGACCCTGGGTCTGCGCGGGACCTCGGGATGGGGACTCATCCAGCCGCGTGCTGTTTAATACAACAGGCTACTGCTTCAGCTGAACTTCTGCGTGATGCCATAATCCCTGTAGGCATGCTGAAAACCTGCGAGCCTCTTGGGGGTTATGATGAACTAAGGCTTTGTGGAGTCAGGCATGGTAGAAGTGCTGCTGGGCTTCAGCTCGTGTCACCCTGTGCCAGGTCCCTGCGCCCCAAGGCCAGGCACCGTGCTGAGCCCAGGCTGCTCATCGGCCCCGAGCATCACGGGGGCATCTCTCCAGTTACACCGACCAACCAAGGCAAGCCCTGGTCGTTTACGGTTATTCATAATGAAAAAACAGTGTGACAGACTCTTGAGCGCTGGAGCAACATTCCCTGAAAATTGGTGTCCTCCTAACTCCCCTCAGCCAAGGGTTACCTGATGTACAGAGCTGTCCCGTCACGTTAAAATGTGACTGTGCAGTGGGTGTCCTCAGGTGAATCTGAGTTCTGCTCAGGTCAACACCAGGAGCAGCCTGGGTGACGCCTGTCCATGCCCAGGGCAACCTAGTGCAGGATTTGACACAATATAGTCTGCATTTCTCTCCATTACCTTTTTTCCTATTCTTTGTTTCTAATGGAATTTTAAAAGAAAAAAGGCATCCCTACTCCCAAACCTTGTCACTGCCGCTCCCATGTGAGCGGTGCTTAGCACTGGAGAACTAATGACCTGCAGATACAGAAAAGCCAGAGAGCAAAGACAAGTTCCACCAAACGCATTCAAGCCTTTTACTGCTGAGTCCTTCTGTGTTCAAACGACCAGGGTTTTCCTGCTATAGGGTTTGTTTTTCTTTACTTGCCAGCAATGCAAATTTACCTGATATCTTAAAACCAAACTAGATCTAATGTTCCTCCTTCCTGCTCTTAAAACCTGTGCTCTGGTTCTGCCACTGCAACCACCAGTTCAGCCTCCATGAGCTGCTGGACTGCCCTTGGCAGGGCAGGGGTGTGAGCTCCTGCTTCCCGGACATCTCAGCTGTTCTTTGTTTCCAAATACCCTTTAAGTCCAGTAAGAGACAGAAAGGGTCACTGTTGTTCCTTGCACAGGGGTTTATGCGCAGTGATAACATATCTGGCTTGTTCCAAGAACGCTGCCCTAGCTGGAGTTAATGATTAAACTCCTGCAGGCACTGCAGCGCAAGCAGGGGTTGTTACGATTTATTAATAACAACTCTGACTGCAGATAAGCTGTGCTGAGATGCTGACAGCAACCTCAACAACTGCGTATTGGCAAAATATGTGGAGCCAGAGCCCCGGTGCGATGCCTGGTGCTGCCCACCGTGCCACTCACTTGGGCTGGTCGCAGGGAAGAGATTCACTGGCCAGCATGTGTTCATTATAGGAAGGAAGAGAAATTTGCTTAACAAGCATAGCCCAGAAGAACAAATTCTGTAATTTGTCTGCATGTTAACTCTCCTTTAGCAGTAGGAGAAGGTGCGAGGCAGCCGGACTCCCACAGGAGAGTTTCTTTCCATGGGCTGCTGTCACTGTTTCCCTGCCGGAGCCATCCTCCTCCCCGCTAGCTGCCTACTGCTCCCAGCTGCTCTGTAAACGATGCTGAGAAAATGGCCCTTGTTGCTTCCAGTGCTGCTGCCCCTGCTGATTTATTTGATTTTTTTTTTGTTTAAAGGCAATGGGGTCCCCAGATGTCCCTGCTCCAAAAGCCGGGGTCGGCTTGGGACACCTGGGGACCTTGTGCAGAGACCAAGATGAGCGTTCCCACCCCGGATGGGCGAGGAAGCAGTGCACGGCGGTGCCGCGGGTAAGGTTACTTGTTACTACCCCTTAGAATCATCTCTGTCAAAGGCAATCTGCCTCCACCCAAAATATCTTGCCACCTCATTGCTCTTCAGAGCAACTCGGGATGTAGTACCTGGCCCGACTGGCTCCTCTCGGGAGAGCTCGTTTGACGGCAATCCCGCTGCGCCTGTCGCCGCCTTTGATCTCTCCCTGCTGAGGCAGGAGGTCCCCTCCTAAAACACGGCGCTGCGTGGCGTGGGCTGCCTGTTTCTCCCGATTCTCCAGTGATTCTGCTCCTTCCTATCTGCTCAGGGGCTGTGGCCCTCGCTGGGGGATGTAGCAATCCCAAGCCACATTGGTCACCTTTCGTAAGGAGCCTGGGGGATGCCAGAACCTGGCAGCTCACTGCCTGGGGGCAGCAGGTTTTGTGCACCTGTGTGATGTCCTCCTGCCTGGCTGGGCTTCCCTGGCGTGCTTCCCTCCCTTCCAGATGTGTTCGTTATTTTCCCCTTTTCTGGCAGCTGCTGGGTTGTCCCCCTTTCGATAACGTGAAGGAAACGCGGAGCTAGAGCCAGGTCCCACCCTGTACCCAGAGAGTTCTGGAATCAGCATCCAAATAAAAAAACCAACATAACTTGCTAGAATAGCCATTTTCCAGCTGTGGCCTGGGGAGTGCTGGGTGTCTCCCTGCTAACGGAGCTACAAGAAAACTAGCAGAAGGTAGCTCAGCCTGCTGCTTGCATGCTCGGGGCTACAGGGCAGAGGGTCCAGCCTGCTCCAGGGGCAAACTCTGCAGCCCTGAAAAGGAGAACAGCCTCGTTACTCGGCGTTGAAACCTAGATGTGAAGAGCCGCGATCGCGGACCGAGCTGGGAAACGAGCCCGCTGACGTTTTTTGGGGTTTTTTTTTTTGCAGAGCTGAGCTGGGGCTGAGCAGAGGACCCTTGGCTGTTCCCAAACCCGGCTGTCCCCACGCAAGCCCCTCGCCCTTCCTCTCACACCCTCCTCTTCGTAGGTCCTTCATGGGAACAGCAGATGGGTGTCAAACACCCGGGGACGGGCAGCGGGTGACTGGCCATGACACCGACACGGGGTGGCACTGCGTGCCTGGGGGAGCACAGCCCGGCACGGTCACAGCTCCTCACCCCGGGGGCTGGGGGTCCCTTTGCAGTGGGGACACTGTGGCTGGGGCGGGGGGAAACGCTGCGAGGGGTGCTGCTGGGGGGTGTGTGGGGTGTTTCCACCCCTGGAGCCTGTAGATGCAAGGGGGTTTGCTGCTGGCAACACCAACGAGGTGGTCTCCCTTGGGGCGCGGCGGGGTCAAACACCCCCCCTTATTCCCAAGGTAAATAATAAATAATGCACAGGGATGGTCCTTCTCCTGCGTGGCCGTATCCAGGTCAGACCCGCACCCAGGGGCCGAGACTGGTGGGGATGGGGACAAGGCACAGCTGCCCACGCTTACCCACTGGAGACGACTTCACCTTTCCCAGTACTAAGGTCATAAAAATAGTTTAGGAAAAGAGAAGAGGAAGCAGGATATGTGGTAATTAACATAATACCACAGTTAAAATGAATTATTAACATTGCTGTGGAGGTAGAGAGGCTTTGCCTTGTAGGAAGTAATAAAACAATTATGAGAACAACCTTTGAGCACATGGAACACTTGCCAAACCTGGGGCACTAATTTGCCCCCAAACCCTTTGAAATGTCTCCAGAGCCGAGGTCTCCCCAGGGTGGCTGCAGGTCCCCGCACCACCCCGCTGCGGGTGTCAGCTTTACCCCACGGCGGCACGCGGGGTCCTGCAGTGATGCTGCTACTGGGCTTCACCGGTTGTCACCCAGGAGAGGACAACTGGGGTGACTGGGCTGTCGGAGACCCCTCTTGCCCCAGGGCAAGGACAAGGACCACCAGCTCAGCTCTGGTCCTCAGCTCACCCTCGCAAACCCCCCTCTGCCTCGCAGGAGCGGCATCAGCTCTGCTTCTCCTTTGAACGCAAATCTGCAGAGGTACGTCCGAGTGCCGAAGGAAGGAGCTGCACACCCCAAACCATCAGCTTCTCCTTCAGCATCGCTCGGCGGGGTCTCACCGGAGAGGGGGTTTGTCAGGGGTTTCAGACTGAACGTTTCAACCACATTTGCAGCACGGAGAAATGACGCTGAGTAGTTTTATGGGTTTCCCACTATCGGTTTTATGTATCACATTTTATTGCTAATACAAGGGCAATCTTATTGCTTTGCTACTGATGTGGTAATAAATGTCCTTAGACAGATTAATTCTGCTGAAGCCTAATTAATATTAGGAAGTTTATTGCACAGGTTTCATACAAAACAGCAACAATTACCTCAATATAAGTGATCATATTGTGATAAAGAAAGCAAAACTGTTTTACAGAGATTTATCTTCATCCAGGGAGGTTCCAAAGTTCTTCAATGATTGACTTACACTAAACACAACCTGTCTTCAAAGCATGCCTGCGCACAAGGAAGGGACGAGCAGGACCTTTGGGCCCCCCCAGTGCACCACCAGGTCAGAACAAAGTCGTTTCTGTCAACTCTCCAGTGAGCACCCTGAACCACACACCTCTTCTCACATGGCGAGTGTTATTCTGCAAACCCTGGAGATATGCAGAGTGTTAGGACAAGCCCAGGGCATTCTCAGAAGTGCCACATGTAGATTTTTTTCAATCAATCATTTTTATTTGAAGAAAAGCGAGACCAAAGTCCCTTGCAATAACACAACTGTTACTATGCCTACATAGTTTTGAAATAACTATCACCATGTCTACACTTCTCAAGATTATTTGGTCAGTGCAAAAGAGGAATTGTGTGTGTGCATGAAAAAACTGCCCTTAGTTACATCTTCAGATGCTGTGAGGCAACGAGCACGGCCATTATCCCAGAACAAACCGTAATTGCTCATGATGAACATGCCTGGGTTTTGGTCGTACCTGTGCAGAGCTCTGGGTTTGGTGATGGATGATGGTGCCTTTCCTGTGGCAACGCAACCCGCCAGCTGACAAACTTTAAGTATGCAATGGTTAAAATGCTGCAAGATTAAATTTAGAGAGAAATTAATCACCACAAAATGACAACTTATTGAGCGCGTTTAAAGATACTTTCAGGTAAACCCCCTGCGCCTTAATGATACGCCGACTTGATCTCTCAGCTTTGATCTGTTTAGCTGCTTGGCGACTCAGCTCAACCAGGCCATGCTGCGATGATCTGATACAATCACGCTAATGGGAGAAAATGATAACTGAAACTGCCTTCCTGGGAATTACAGCAGGAATGCCTGCAAGTGTTTATCACTGTGGAGCTGGGCTGGTTTGTTCTTCTCGGGTAACACCCGAGCTGCGGCGGACCACCAGTGCCCTGAGCTTCCCAGTACCAGTTCCTGTCCGCTTCCAGACCTTGCAGGGGGACTGTCACACCGGAGGAGAAAATTGCAGTGAGAGTCACAAGATGACTCTGCAGGACGAAGCCCCACAAGCAGGGACTGGCAGTGCAAGAAAACAAACAAGCCAACCCTTGGGCAGGAGCCTGAACATTCATTTTATAGAACTGCGAAGGGTTACTGGGGCTTTGCCGGTTATGAAGGCGATGTCCTTGTGGAAGAGGCACCTGAGCATGCTCTGCAGTGCAAAGCAGGTATTACAGGGAAAAACAAGACCAGGCTAAAAAAATGTATTTGTTGGCTAAGCAGCACTTGTACCACCGTGGCATTATCACTTGCTTCGTTCTCATTGCAGGGATCGTTTTACAACAGACTTTGAAGCAGAAACCATCTTTTTGTCCTGTATTTCATAAAGTGTATGGGATCAAAAGACAGGCATGAGCTACATAAAGCATTCAGGTTCATTCAAGCCACAGAATTTTGAGGAAACATGCACAAAGTTCTTGCTTTATGTGAAGTTCTGCCTGGAAGTGGTTCGCAGCAACTAGAATTTACTACTATTCTTTAGAAACAGTTGTTTTGTGTTAAAAGTTTGCAAGTTGCCTATAGAGCAGGGGAACTCCTCTCAAACTCTTGCAATTTCTACTCCTGGCCTCTTCGCTTCCCGCCCCCCCTTCCATGACGTATGTCACCCACATCATTAGGTGGCTAAAAATGACCATTTTTGGGTTCCATAGGCAGTATGTTGGCGGCACCTTTGCTATTCCTGTAAGTATTTTGACCATCTCCAATTTGGTCAGCAATGCACATCTAGACTTAAGGAACTTTTTAGTGCATCTGTTTCTAAACTCTGGACATCAATATACAAAAGAAAAAGAATTAAACATCAAGAGCCAAGCAAGGACTAACTGAACTGCAAGCTGCAAAGAACGCTTTATTAAACTAAATACAAACTGGAGGCAGAGCAGGAGAAAATTTCCAGCAACAGAAGCATCACAATTTAAGGTAGGTAATCCTCAATGTGCCCTTAAAATACTATTGTTTGGGTTGCAGTGCTATTGTACAGCAATTATATGAGTTACTTTGATGGATTTCATCTACGATATGTAACAGATCAGAAATTTAAAATGATTATTTCTATAGCAATAAATGTAGTATAACTTATTTATGGTGATTTTTTTTTTAAAGGTAGTGTGCTTTTTTTTTTTCCTTTTTAAAGTTATAAATTAGATTACTGGCTTTTTTGCCAAGAACACATACAAAAATTATGTGAACAAGGTGAGGTCTTACGCAAGCCCACACAGAGTTATGTAGCAGCAGCTAGTTTACTTTGGACCGTGGCAGAAGAATGGTTTAATGAGACAGGTGCTGAAAATTGATCATATAAACATTTTCACAATACAAAACTGAAATGAAAACAGGAAAAAAAACGCAACCATACATGGTTTACTTCTTAGTAAGGCCTGCGTTTCTGGAATTTATAATTCTAGCTCTTTCTTTTCACTTTCTGCCTTTTTTTTTTAAATGCCTATTTGCTGGTTAAAAAAACCTCAATGCAAAACACCTCCTCGCCTAAAGCTTAAGATTAGATGAGATTAAAATTAGCTGACAGCTCTGTCCTGCAGATAGGAAACCAAGTTCACTCTCCTACATCCGTGCTCACCCTCTATGGGCATTTTCATACAGACCCCATGGAGAGCTCAGGTAAAGCAGCTCAGTAACCCAACAACGCTGCAAGAGCAGACACGCAGTGAGAAAGACCTAGCTGAACGTGCTTTATTTTAGCTTCCATCTAACCCATAAATCATTTGCAATGTGGGCCAGCTACCTGCTCACAGACCTTCCTGCACATCAGCCACCATCTCTTGCCGGCAAATCGCTCATTGTCCAACGCAGCAGATGCTGTGAATGCCCCAGGAACGGCAGTTTTATTGCTGCAGGCTGGATGAGTGCGGCTAGGGCTCAGCTGAAGTTACCCAAGATAATTGGACTAGTTTTTCTCCTGGAAAAAGTAAGATCTCCTTGTTAGCAGCTTGAAAGGCCTTCGCGGTGGTCAGGGCAGGCACAGTTCACGTTCTGCAAGGCTCTTTGCTAACGTGCTGCTCGTTGTTGCAGGGGAGGAAAAGGAATGAATTAAGGGGGTTGTGAAGTAGTTGTAATTGATCTTAAAAGACAGCAGCTGGGTGATTGTGTAAGCGTGGCACCCACCACCTAACGAGGCAAGGACCTTGTAGGCACTTCCCATCTCTTTTGTTAATGGATTGATGCTGGGGAGAATTTAGCATGTTAATGCCAGCCCAGAATACATCTCCTTAGGAAAAAAGCCTCATTCAGATGTTAACCTGAACATCAGGATCACATCAGCTCGGCCAGCACATGGTGAAATTTTGGGCTCCAGCTGGCACACTGGCAACTGGTTTATTACTTTCAGCATGGCAGCACTTGTCCCCATGCCCCTAGCCCAAAAATGTGGAAAAGAGGGAGTGCGCTGGCTGAGCTGTAGTGGTGTGGATCAGAAAAGATTAAATGAGCATAGGGATAACATTTTTCCTGATTTCTGGATGTAAATAAGGACTTCCAGCTCTTCCAGGGCACTCTTGTTAGCTCCTCCTTGCTTCAAGTCCTCCAGATTGGTGGGCATTATGCCATTGAATAAAAATCACCGTTTTTCAAGTCACCTGTCCAGTCTCTGTCCAGCTGCAAGGAGGAAACTACCAAGGCTCTGCTGAAGCCACTGCCCAGCATCAAGCTACACAGAGCTGGGGTGACTCGAACGTCGTCTTTGCTGCCTGCTGAGGACACAGAAAGCTGGTTTGCGCAGGCAGATGTGGTCAGCCAGCTGTGCACAGATACACACACATCTCCGCAGCAGAGCTGCCTCCACTGCTTTGTACGTGGGGGAAAAATTGGAGGGGAACCTGCCTGAAGAGGATGCTGTGCCAGCTGCACCACCGCAGTGCTTCAGCCCGTGCTGGAAAGGGAAGAGAGCACTTCTGCCGTCCCGTCCCACCCCTCCTATCAGCAGAAGGGGAGAGCTGGACCGGAGCTGAGTTTGCAAGCTGGGACTTCACAGCTGGGGGAGATGCCTATCGTCCCCAACACAGGGCGTGCAAGGCACAGCAAGCGAGCGGTGCGAGGGCTGAGCCCATCTCCTGCTCCTCTGCAGCACGAAGGGATGGAGGGTGGGCGAGCAGCGGGTTCCCGTGGGCATCCAGCCCAGGATGCTGCCGCCAGCAGTAGCTGGTAGGACTCAGCTGGGCACCATGGCGGGTGGGAATAAGGCTCAGTATGGCACCGAGCCTCTGTCGTTTCCTTGCTCATATTTCCTGAATGCTTTGAAGTGATTTCTGATGCACAAACAAGCATGAAATCAACCACGTGATTTGCGCCTAACGAGGTTTTAACTGCAGTGAGGGTCAGGCAAATCTCAAACAAAGAATATCAGTAAAGACTTTTTAGGATAAAACACTGCAGTAATCAACAGTCACTTTTTAACTCAAACAAGGAAGTAATTCCTATCTGAAATAGAGACACCCAACCACTGTTTCTGTTCAGATCTGAAAATGGATAACAACAATCTGTATAAAGATAAATTTCTGGGAAGAAAAATAAAAAAAGGAAGAAAGATAATTGGGGCGTGGCAGGAGATGCTTAAGTATGTTGGCATTCCCAAGATCTGCAGCATTTCCTATTGTTTCTTGAGCTGAAAAAAAAAAAAAAAAGAAAAGAAAACAGGGCTTGATGCCACAGGTCTGCAGATGGCTGGCTGGGTAGGACCAAGTGCCATGTCTCAGGGCTGCTGCTGGCTGCCCGGTGCCGGGTTTGGCAACCGCCAAAGCAATCCCTGAACGCCTCTGTACATGCAGGCACTTGTGCAGGTCGCAGCCCAGCCCAGCAGACCGCAGCAGTGCCGGCGGGGGCTGCTGCATGGTCACCGCGGTGTCCCGGCTCAGCCGCAGCACCGCAACAGGTCCCTCGCCAGCCCAAGAGAGCCCCGGCTGTCGGCTGCCACTGACCTGCTGTTACCAGCAATGCCTTTAGTAACCATCCCACCCACACGACGGAGGATTTAATGCAGGAGTGCGAGAGCTGCAGAGCGCTATGAGTGCCTTTTTTCTTTTTAAAATTCCCTTTTCTTTGGGCTAGGCCATGGCACGGGCTGGGAGCCAGCAGGGACACAGGTGCTCTGCTCTGAACGGGGTGGTTTACCTTGGGAAATCCCAGCCACAACCTCTCTCTTCTGTTTGATAACACAGACATCAGCAAAATCCCATACCCAACGTGAGGTTTTTGAAGCTTGCCGAGCAAACGTTTGTGAAGGCTGGACATGGCGGTTCTCTTTCTCTTAGCAGCTTTGCTGCAAGGTGAGTCACTAAGAAACCAGTCTGCAGCCTCTTACACTGATGGGAACAGGCAAAGCAGGAACTGGGGACACGGCCACGTCCCTGGCTAAATCCCCACTTGGACACTAGTCACGTCCACCTGCAAAACGAAAACTGGTCAAACCTCCCTGCCCACTAGAAGTCTGCAGAGAGCTAGCAAAGGCATGGCGAGAGCTGGGAAGGAGAATCCCAGCTCTCCAATTTCTCGGCACTGCAGAGAGCCGCTTGTGCCTGTGCAATGCACCTGAGGGAGAAGAAAGTTGCCAGATCAGGCAGAGTTTGCAAATGCCAAAGGTTATTCTTAAATGTTTGCCGTTAACTGCTGCCCTTGACATTTAACTCCAGGCAGGACTGTCGGGGCTGATGGGGGTTTGGGGCATCGAGGGCTTCCCCATCTGTGCCGTGACACAGGGCAGTGGCTCTGTGCCACCAGTTATCCTCAAGTGGACAATATGGCATTCAAGGAAGGTAACACACCACATCCAAAATAAACTCTGAACCTTCTGAGCCAGATGTCCCACTGGTGCCACTCATAATCACGACCCGACTGGAAGGAGCTATGCTGGTTTTTGCCAGGCGAGGAGCTGGTTATGTCTGAGTAACCAACAACTTCTGTTTCTTTCTTTCCCCAAAAGAGCCAGTTTCAAGCACCTTGTACGGATCCAGGTTTTTGGCAGGTGAGATTGGAGGATCGGTCACCCATCAGTGCTTCTACTCTATCATACCAGCCAACAAATATGACCGAAAATACTGGTGCAGAATAGCAGGAAACGGAGTTTGCTACACCATCATTTCTACAACCGGCTACATCTCAAAAGCCCACGCGGGGCGAGTGTCTCTCGAGGACATCCCCCAGAAAGGCACCTTCACGGTGACAATGACAGAGCTGAAGAAGAGCGACACGGGGACCTACCGATGCGGCATCGGCACCACCAACAGAGACCTGTACGTCAGCCTGAACCTGACGATTTTGGCAGGTAGGATACTGGCAGGGGAGAGGGGAGGCTCCGCTCCGCCGGCAGCCCAGCTCGCAGGGAGTGGTCTGGGGACAGATGCTGGAGCATCAGCGCACAGCAGGCATATAGACTTTTTCTACCCTGTGCTATTAACCAGATATTTACAACGATGGGGTGTAAAAGTACCCAGATTTGGCCAAATCAGCTGTTCATAAAAGTAAAAGGAAACTCCCTCCCGCCTGCCTGGGGGCTGCGTGCCCGACGGTGCCTGCCGTGCTCTCTCCCTCCAGATGCCGGTGCGTTGGGGTCGACCGAGCTCGTCCAGGGAGAGCTCCGCGGCTCTGTCACGGTCCTGTGCCCACCTGGGGACACCCAAGGCAGCAAGAAGAGGTTCTGGTGCAAACTGGGGAGAACCGGCTGCACTCTCATAGCCGACTCCGATGGCTACGTGGGAAAGAGTTACCAAGGACGAATCTTTATCACCGCTCAGGAGAGCTCTGGAGCTTTCAAAATCTTGATAAATGACTTAAGAAAGGAAGACTCGGGGCTGTACAGGTGCGGGACGGGAAGGCTCAGCGGCCAGGACAGCCCGCGGATGGTGGCTCTGCAGGTGACCACAGGTAGGACGGGGCACTGGGGGCTGCACGTGCTGCGTGGGCTCCTCGCAGCCCCGGATGAGGAGCGTGAAATGCTAACAGTGTCCTCTCCATCCTGCAGCCTCCACCCTTCCCAAGAGACCAAAATTTCTCAGCGGCACAGTCGGAGGCTCACTGTCCGTGAAGTGCCACTATGATCCCAAAGGGAACTACGAGAAGAAGTACTTGTGCAGGTGGAAGGAAGCTAGCTGCTCACTGCTTGTGGATGGGAATGGGTTTGTGCACGAGTCCTACAAAGGGCGAATACGAATAGCCAGCAGCAACCAGGAAAATGGGACTTACACCGTGGTGATGAGCCACCTGAGAGAGGAGGATGCAGGATGGTACTGGTGCGGGGCTAAAAACGGGCACACAGAGCACACATCCTCCATGAAGCTGCGCATCCAGAAGGGTAGGTGGTGGAGTGGCTTGGAACACAATAAATCCCTTTTCTTTTTCTAAATCAGCCTTTCCTCTACCCCTTCATGGACATGAGGAGAATAGACTCTCCTCTGTACTATGCATAAATATAACAACATTATGAGAAACATCAGCTATACATTTTGCCTTCCAGTTATTGGCAAGTAACTGAGGTGAAGGTGAAGGTTTTCAGAGGCAGGGATGTAAGCTGAGCTTTCAGAGGAAATTTAGTTAGTTTGAATTATATTATTGATTATTTATGAAACAAACCCCTAGCATATGATATCCTGATCCTACCAAGTGCAGCGCAGAGACATGTCCTTTGCTTTGAAGATAAGCTGAAGGTTATCATGGAGCTTTAGAAACTGTGGCATGCAAACACACAGATCCATGTAACTGTTCAGCTGGCAAAGACAGAAATAGCGGGGTTAAAGTATGAAAGTTTGCCAGATGTTAATGCATTTTCATTAGTACGCCCAAGCGGCTTTCTATAAGACACAAAGGAAAATAGAAATGCTTGTGTTTGGTCATATCATGCAGCATATTTTTTCATGCCCAGATGCCAGGTGAAATGCGTAAATCTTTGGTAAATTTAACACATTGCCTCTGCAAAAAGATGGATATTCAAGCTTCCAAATAGTTTTCTCCACAGAAACCTGCTCTTCACAACACCCGGAAACATCCAGTTTTGTGAAACCCACTTTATCAAGTCTGTCCACCTACAGCGCGCCCACACAGAGGAGCATCACGAGCCTGGCATATGCGATGGGCACTGTGACCGAGAGCACCAGCACCCTGCTGCCCACTAACCCCCCCAGCACCTCTGTAACCTCCCCAAGCAAAATCTATCACGAGAGGTAAGTTCATGGCCACATTTCTCGCTGGCACCAACTTGGTGGTTTACGACCTGTCTGCCCCATTTCCCCCAGGCCCTACATAGGTTGTGCACAGGTTGCAAGTTGAAAACACCGATAGGAGACATTAGAAATTAGAGAAGCAGAAGGCAAGGTTATCTCATGTCCACCTGTGGCATGTATCTTTGAACTCGTCTCTAAATCTTCTGGTGCTGGCCACTCCTGTAGATCAGATGCCAGGGTCAATAGATGTGCTCCTGTCTGTTTTCCTTTGTTTGGTATGGAGACAGGACATTAGGAAACATTAGGCTTGAGCAATAACGCTGGTGAATCAGTAGCTGCTACATACTTCACTGCACACGTTATCCAAGCCCCTATAGGCAGCCAGTAGCCCAGGTAGCATTTAGGTGCTCTGTGTTGCATAAGGAGCTATCTTTGGACAAGGTTAATCAAAAGGCTATGAGTTATTTTGGCCAGTAATTATTCCATGGTACTTCTCCACAGCAGGCCCTGTGGCTCACCCCAGTGCAAGTGGTTTCCCCAGGGAATTTACCTTCTGGGATTCCTGTTACACAGGATGGCTGTGAGCAGCTCTTACACCTTTCACCCCAGCTATGGCCACCATCCAGCACCAGGTGAAGTGATTTGTATAGTTGGTGCAGATGCATCAGATGTTGCGGTATCAGTCATAACTGAAGATAAACCACAAAGTCCACAAATCCAGTTCGATATCCTGAGCTGTCCCTCTATGTACCTCAGAGCTCACACCTGCCCCAGTGACCCCCAGCACGAGAAGCACAGTCTTCTCCATCCCCAGCCTCCCTCAAGCTGTATCTCCCTTCTATCCAGCCAGAAAGAGGAGGGGAGAGCACGTTACCAGTCACGAATCATGCTTTTGTATAAAGGGTCAGATTTTGCACCATTCCTGGCAAAGCTCTGCCTGCCTGTGGAGCTCTGATAGCGTTTGTATCATTTTTGCAAGGAGATGGCACGTAGATACCCTCCAACAGAATGAGAGTCTACAACAACTCACAAAGAAAGAGTATGAACCTTGCTTGTGAATTTGTATGATGAAAATAGCTCATTTTTCCTTTTGGAGGAGCTCATTCTGCTGGGAGCATAAACCCCACAAGGTAGAACAAAGGTAGCTGTAGAAATAACTTCCTCATAAGCCAAGCTCCAGATCAGATGATTTCACCTCTACTTGACTGTATTGACTGTTCTCCATTGATCTAGTCAGAGTGTATAACTCCTTTATAATCTTTGGTGTAAAAACAACAGTCTGCATTAAGTTGCTTCAGACACCCCGTAGCCAAGTCAAAATCCAATTTAATTCTGATGGTTCATCTTTCCAGCTCATCAGGTGACTCACACCTGCTCCCAGTTGTGTTACCAGCTCTCATTTTACTGATTTTCATCACTATCACTATTCTCGCCCTGACCAAAATAAAGCTTCAAAAGGAGACAGGTAAGTTGGCCAGGCAACACCTCTCGGGTTGCGGTTGTTGTTTTGCAATGGCTTTGCTCGTGATTTCAAGGAGCTGGAGTCTGACCCACTGAAGGTTTCCATCTCTGGAGACACGCATCCATTCTGCAGCCAGTGCAGCCTGAAAGTGCAACTGTACTTGCAAGCAAGCAATGTCGCAGAGAAGTTGCCTTTTTTTTTTTTTTTAATAGGCTTAAACAAAAAGCAAATGAAGGAAACAGAAATTCTGAAGCCCTGCTGAAAGCAAGGTTGAGTTTTTGTGTATAGAGGATTTATAGCTCCATGAGTGCTCGGAAATATTGAAGTATAAAGGGCAGGGACCTGCACGGCATGAGCAGCTACGTGCTGGGCAGCTTCTTGGGGCTGAATCCAGCCCGCTCAGCGCAAAGCTGGCAAAGACTTGCCCAACAAATGCTTGCTAATGACTGATTTTCAAAAATACGTGCATATATATCTTATTCTATAACATAGTGTGTCCCTAGAGATAAATGCAGGGACAAAAAACCTTCAGCGATGACAGCAGTGAGTGGAAATACCTTATTCACAAACATGAAATTGGGAAATAATGGGCCTAATCCAGTGTCTCTTATGACATGCTAGTATATTTAAACAGGCATTAGAGGAGATGTTCCCTCTGTTGCATGCACATGTTTTTGCTTTTAAGGAGAAGAAAGAAGCACCATAGGAAACCTAACAGCAACGCCAATTCGGGCTGGTCTGAACCCTGTAAAAGAGCAAACGATGGAGCAAACCCCGCGTCCAGAAAAAGTGCACGAATGCCAGACAGACTCCAGCCAATGTAGGTGGGTGTTTTCTGGAATTGGTACTGCAAATGTTGTCTCCCTTGGTAAAAGAGAATAAAACCAAATTTTAAGTGGAGGATTTGCAGCTTAGTACGTAAAATACCTCAACAGGATAGACACCAGGTTTGCAGTCCAGGAATTACGATCCCACAGCCCAGGATTTATGTTCTGGTGCCAAACTGTTGCCTTTATTCTTTACCAAGAGATGTTGAGATTTCAAAAGACTTGGATTAGATCCTATATGACGTTTATATATTTATTATAGGATTGATTATAATTTTTGCTTACGCATTGTAAACATGTTATCGCTTTTCCTGCTTGTTTCAATAAAGTCTGATTGCTTATGACCTCTTGCAATATTACACAGAAGCAATTCTTGTTCACTGTGTTGCAATCTTATTCTTTTTTGTCCTACTCGTGCAGGATAATCTATGATATCCTTGGAAGATTCAGGATGACCAACTCATGTGTAAGAGCCTATGTCTTCTGGCAAAATATAAGAACAGTGGGCCTGTCTTGGAGTACTAATACTCTTTAGAGAGGAGCTCTTGCAGAAAACATCTGAGCAAATATTTTAAAGTATATCCAATTTGTGGAAATTCATATTAGTGAAAAGTACTCTTCTCCATTAAAAAAATAATAAATCAAACAGTGGAATAGTGGTGCAAAAATTTGGTGATGGCATTTCATATTCACATTACAATGCACTTAGATCCAAACTCTCTGATCATATAAGCAGGTGATAATATTTTAAAGTCAGAAAGTAGCAGAGGGAAATAAGCAATCGTGACAATTTGCACCCTCTGGAATGATCTGCCACCTCTGTGCACAGTACTGCATGTACGCTCGCATTTCTTATCCTATTTGAAACATCCACTGGCTCAACCAGAAGCAGATCTACAGACATCATATTTTAAAAGCTATATAGGGAATATATTGTAGATGTTAAAAGAAGCCTTCAGAGTGGCTTTAAAACCAAGGCCATAAAGGTTCAAATCTAGCATATTTTGTGGAGAGTGATACAACTTGCTAAAACTATACAAGTTTTATTGCTGTTTGAGAGATTTTACTTTACAAAAAAAAGAAGCTGTATGAAAGGTTCTTGCAGTCCTAAATATAAAGAATGGAAAGGAAAAAGTACGCCCCCTCCTAAAACCTTTAAAATAAACAATTAACATTCTATGAAATACTTCTAATAATGAGAACATAAACCAGAAGCTGTTAATTATGCCTTTTGTTTCTAGATATCTGGTTTGGGGTAAAGCCCAGGATAACTCTCCTCTTAAGCTGAGCAGGGGGCTGACTCCAGAGGTCCCCTCCAACCCAGGTTTTTCTAGATTTCCATTCTCAGGATTCCCTGAAATCTCAGACTCATCTAAAATATCAAGTTTGGCATAAAAACAGAAACACCCACGAAATCACTTGTAAAAATGTCGTAGAGACGCAATTCCAGATCAGAGCTTTTCTTCTGGATTTTTTTGTTTGTTTGTTTGGTCTTTTTACAGCAACCCTATGGGGAAAAACATACCTTTCAAGGTGACTGATGAAGACTTGAGGCAGAACCCCCTTCTGTCAAAGCCCCTGTGTACATGAGCTTGGAAGTTTCCCTACGGAAGGCCGAGGCATGGCTATAAACTGCAAAGCTCCCAGCACTGCTTGTTGCTCGCTGCCCTGCTCAGAAGCTGAACGTCCCGAGTTGAGAGCCAAATCCCCGCCAGCTGCCCAAATGCCACTTGCTACGTGGTCTGTAGAAGAGAGAATAAAATAATGCATCTGTAATCAAGCTATTTGTGTGCAACCCTGACTATCTCTTGCAGAGGCAGAGCACCCCGAGGGAAAGGTAAAGCTGGGGAGGGGGTGTGGGAAGGAAGGACCCTCGTGGCTGCAGGTTTGCTTAGTGCTAGGCAAAAAAAGAGAGGATTTTCTAATTTTTTTTTTTAAGTTGGCTCATTTTGCAACACATAAACCGTATCTGACTTCAGTCTATCAAAGACACCCCAATTCTCGAGTGCTATTTTTCCTCCACCTCTTCCACAGAACTATCCACAGCTTCAAAATCAAATTGTTTCAGCCCAAACACAGCCCAGACCCAAACTAGCTTTGGTTTGTATGCTCAGATTGCATGCCATGCTGTAAACTGTGCTTTGGCCCGAGAAAAAAGCAAGCACAGGGTTGTTTGTTTTCTGGAGATGCCAAACTGCTTTGGAACCTGTGACTTGGCAGGAGGACGCTTCCTCCTCTGTTAAGGCAAGTAAATATACTTGCATGAGACAACGGATCAGGTTTACCAGAAACCTTAAGGGTGATGACTGTGGCTTGGTTAAAGAAACCATTTATCCACCCTGGACTAACTTTTCTTCCCCAAGAGCACCAGCAGTTGCAGGTCCCCATGGCTGGTTTCTGCCACAACTTCCTCTGCCCGCGGCCGTACCATCTTCCTCCTCTGCACCCTCCACAAGCCCAGGCTCTTTAAAACACATTTTTGTGCAAACTGCAGGATTGAGACAAGGCGAACAGGGAAGCTGACATGCTGGCACCCAAGGGAGAGGGACCCGGGAGAGCGGGAGGTATATGAAAGCAAACACACCTGTGCCTATTGTGGCCAAGCAAGGGCAACTATGTCCAAGAATAAAAAGTAATGCCAAGAGCGGCCGGAGAAACAGCACTGGTGGGAAGGGCACAGCTTGCAAGGGGAGCAGCATTTGTTCCCATCTAGGAGAGACTGTGGCTGCTCTCTGTGTTCAAGGTCCCCAGCAGATCACCCCATGCAAGCACAGCAACAGCCTTCCTCACCACGAAAACTGCACGTTCATGGAAAGAAAGCAGCTCAAGGCTCTTAGCTAGAGGACAGGTACTTCAAAGGCCGGCTTTAAGATCCGACAAATTTGCTAAACATCCCGACTCCAGGTCTCAGGCGCAGCAGGAACGCCTGGACCTGCCATCCTGTTTAAGCTCATCAGCCTTCACTGAGAGCAAATGAGAAAAGCTTCATGTGACCCCCTAGTTAGAAGAAATTACTGCTCTTGCAACATTAGTACAAGGTAAAAAAATTAACGATTCATCCCACATAATGAAAATATTTTCATCTTCATCAGGTTTACTTTCTCATACAGTTCCATTTCTGACAACCCCACACTTCAGAGGGAATTTGTATTTGGGCCCCTGAGATGCCTACAGCAGGAGAGCAAAGAGATGAGGCTGAAGATGGCAGCAAAGCTACTGTTAATTATTTTTCATTTTAAAGATCTTAGTGTTCTTGGTCTGCACAGACAAGACTAACCCTTGTCCACCCAGACTCCTGCTTTTCCCATGAAACTGAGGGGAGGCACAGGGGCTGGAGAGAGCAGAGAAGGGAGACAGACCTGCTCAACCAGGGGCTTCTTAAGGACACCGGTTTTCAAAAAGTTTGCAACAGCTTAAAAAACCCAACCACCTGGCTTTGTCCAACTTTGCCCTACAAAGCTATTCCACTGTTGGTTGGGGGTATCATAAGACCAGAAGCCAGGTCAGTCTTCGCAGCACGGGGTTCTCGTGCCTGGGACGACGGGAAACGCGGTCACAACTCAGAGGTGATGTTGCAATGCCACCAAAGAGGAGGGGGCTGGCTGGACCCTCGCGTACTCAGCAAAACTCAGACCCCATAAGGCTCCCCAGTGCCTTTGTGCCAGGTGTAGGCACCCATCTTCAGACCAAGGAATCACAGCTGCCCTAGCTACCTGGGTCCTGTCCAAGCAGAAGGCTGTCTCAAAAGTACCCTGCTCCCAGCAGAGCAGACCAACCTTCCACAGACCCGACCCCAGGCAGCCACCAGGCTCCTTCCTAAAGCAGGCAGAGGTGCCCTGGACCATGTCTGGGAGCCCACCCTTGGGGTGGCTGTTGTGCCATGGCAATGTGTAAATAACAGCGTGCACCCTCAAAGTGGCAGCAGAGCTGGGATGGGCATTGGCTTCCCGGCTCTCACATGGGGTGGTGCTCACCTGCCAGAGTTTTTGGATGCTATTCCTTTAAGGCACAACAGGTGGAAATGCAGGGCTAGAGGGACAAGGAGTATTTAAAACAGCCTGGCATTGCCAGAGCCCGTGTCCGGCTGTGACACGGAGGCAGGACACCTGCAGAACGTCCAGGGGTCGGCCACCGAGACACCAGCAAAACTGGGAGCGGTCAGTCTGAAAGAAAAAGCAAGAGGTACAAAACAGTCTGCAGAAGTAACTGGGAGTGTAAGTCATGCTTCTTCATTATCTTACTGAAATGCAAAATCTTTTGTACTACCGCTTTGAGATGGGGAAGGAGAAGAATACAAGACTCGAGACACTTTTAAGGACTGTTTATCGCACATGTGGGAAGGGAAGCAGCAGTTCTGAAAGAGCGGTGAATAGGTGTGCAGGTCTTGCTAGTGGGGAGGCTGATTTCTTTTGAAAGAAGGTCAGAAGCATAGGATCAGGCTTATGATGTTTATGTTTTCTTCTCTGCTGTAGATTATTAATCTTTCCTTTCTGGAAAAAAAAAGGCTAATTATCATTGCAATATTTGTATTAAGTTTTCACCTAGAAGATAACAAATGTTAGTAAATATTACTGTAGTAATCTAAACTGTTGCAACTCAGTCTGTGGTCATTACAGTCTTTTGAATCACAACACGGAGATAATCATAGGGATGCAGATTTTGAAATTTAAAAAGAAAATTCGTGCCTTTATGTCCTAAATGAACTCTGAAAAAGCTACCAAGTTTGTACATTCAGAAGGTAGGTAAATAGACATTGATGCACATAAGTGACTGAAATGTACATGGTGTCCTAAAGTTGAAATAAGAGAAAGGCGGCAGACTCACATCTATACCAACAGCAAAGGGGTGGGTTTCTGCACACCTGATTTCTTACTCTGCAAAGGAAGCTTTCACATAGGACTTTTAATACATTTCATCTGAAGTACAGAGAAATACCATCTCCTCATAGCAATTATGCTGCTGTTAAAATGTGCGCTGGCACTATCCATCCATCCAGCAACTGTCACTGTACAGACTGTGGCTGTACAGTAAGTGCTGTTGGATCATAGTAAGTTCCTGCTCCTTGCAATATGAGTAGTATTAAACTAGAATAATAGTTCAATAGTGTTGAAATTGATTTCACTTTCCAGCCCAAGAGACAAGAAACAAAAAGTAAGAAACTAATGAACCATGACATCTTATCTGAAAAGCAACAAGTTGGTGCATGGGGTAGCTAACACCTTAAAGGAACATAAAATTCCATCACAAGTTAGTGTATGGTATATCTAACAGCTTAAAGGAACATAAAATTACACTGGCAGCACAATCTCAGCAGGAATTTCAGTCACTGCCATGAGGGCTGTCTGATTATTGTTTTTCATTTGTTTTCCAGAATATATTGCTCATATAGGACAGTGTTTAACTGGCACTTACAAACATTTTTAGCTAGGAGGGTCACAAGTACTGCAGAAATTTCTAAAACCTGCTGATTTCTTAGTAAATACTGATAATCTTCAATAAGATCTGCCTAGCTGTTCCTGCTCACTGCATCACAAAATTAGCACCTCCTGTTTATTCTTTCCACATTGTAAAGGAGACATCGGTTTGGAATGTGAAATATTTCTTCCCTGTATGTGTTTGGGTCAGCTTGATCTTTTATCTTAAAGTTGATTGCTCCTTCATATCTCCATGAAAATGGAGTGGATTGGTGGCTTTTCTCCATCGCACTACAGTAAATAAAACTCACTGTAAGGCCATCTATGCAGTGATCCTGATGGGCAGCATAGAGATGTAGATAGCCCCAGTCCTGTGCAGCAAGAATTCTGTTGCTGTGCCCTTCTTCTAGGCACAGAAGTCTTCAGCACCTCCATAAATCACCCCTAGCACGTGTGCCAGTGCTTCTTTCACAGTATAACCCCTGATGCTGCTGCTCAGCACTGCCTGTGTCTACAACAGTTTGCATCTGTAGAGCTTCCTTGTGGTGTTAGCGGGTCTTGCTTTAAAAGGATTCAAGGGGAAAAAAAGAATACCCCATTCTGTATGTTATTATTTCCCCAGTATTTGAATAACAGTAAATATTCTACAAAACAGGACTCCTGGGCTAGAATCACAAATGTGACAACTAAATCTTCATGTTTCATTGATCCCATAGCACGGCCTTGACACTGGTCATTGTTAAGAGCAATAGTTAATAACTAATGGATTGGACTGTGCTGACCCCTGACAAGCTGCATTAGGAGTGTATTGGTTTCTCAGAGCTCACCCTTGCAGCTGAGTCAGCAGAATTTAGGAACTGAACTCTGGTATTTCATACCCAGCAAGAGCAGCTGCTTGCTCAGGTTTGCATAACTCAGGGGTCAGGTCCTGATCTCTTTCAAATCATTATAAATCTGAAGATGTTGCTCCCTAAGACTGATAGAGTCACAAAAGCACCATAGAAACCCAGAGAAAGTCTTGTAATGAATGATGTTTAGAAGAGCTAACCTGGTCAGAGAGCACTTTCTGCTGGAAACTTGAAAGCACTACTTCAAAATTTAGGCACACGATAGTGCTGGAGAGGAAGGTGATGTTCCCAACCCATCCCAATCCCGCAGTGCTTTCGGCACTGGGGAATCCAGGGAAGTGTCCACACACAGTAGCCTGGGAAACTCAGCACAGGGAGGGCTCACACCAGAGCTCACCGCCTCCCACCGCCCTGCAAGAGCACCACGAGCCACTTGCTATGGATAGAGACACTAAAGACATGTCCATATAAACAAGGGAGACTGACTGTGGGGTTTGAGGGGGGATCTAACCTCCCCAGAGCTTTATACACAGCATTACAATTTCTTTGTCACTCAGTGGCGGCATAATGCAGTGAGATTTAAGAGCACAGCAATGTACCAAATCAAAAGAGATAGTGTTACTCCTTCTCAAGATGATACTAAGACAACAAAAACATTTAGCTGTCCTGAGCTGGAAAGCAAGAAAAAAGGTCATTCTGTTGTAAAAGACCTTGTAATTTTTCCATTTGCATAGCTTTGCACACCAAACCACATTGCCGTAGGTCCATGTCTCACTCGCCACTAACCAGCAAAGCCTCCGTGCAGCACATGCACGTGCCAAGTGCTAATGCACTTGGGTGGCAGGAAGAAACAACAAAATCCAAGTTATGGAAACCTATTACAAGTTGTAATGAGTTTTTACCTGTCATTGTGGTATAGATATATATTTGGGGTTTTTTTAATGCTTGAACACTTTCCAGGTTTCTCATGCACTCACACACCTGCACAGTTCCCTCGCTGGGGGTTTCAGCAGCTCTTCCCAAGCTCATGGTCACAAACCTGGCAACTCAAGCCAAGCATGGAAATGGGCGGCTAGGAGAAAGTTAATGCCATTCACCTGGTAATGGCTGTATCTTCTCTTTTACAGCAGATGACAACTAAATGTTTTTATTTGTTGGTATTAATCTTGCTGATGATTAGCCTGTCCTGTTCTGGTTTTGTACGATATAATTCTTTGAAATCCCTGTTGCATTATACACACAAACACAGCAGCATACTGCAAACAGCTAGAGAGCATGGAGCCACCCCCGCCTGGCAGAGTGTCCCAGGCAAGACAACACCATTGCCCTGATCTTGGTGACATTGGTGTCCAGGGGCCCGGGTTAAGAGTGGAAAGCTCATGCACCAACACGCAGACTCCCATCTCCTGAGTTCAGCTGTAATACTGGGTTTGCGCTCTAGAATTTTCAAAACCTGTTACGTTGGGATGGGGAAGAGAAGGAAGCCAGCAGTTTTGATGACGCAAAATGAAAGTAAATACACAAAACCAAGATTTGAGTTGTAGCTTAAAAAAAAAAAAAAAAAAAAGGATTATAGCCCCAGCTGGTAATAACCCAAAGACGACCACTGTTGCAACAGGGTCTTTGCAAACACCAGACACACGCACTCGTACAGCTGGAAGCTTTCCCCGTGGCTGCTTCTCTGCAAGTCCTGTGCAGGGAGGGGAGAGGGGGAGACCGAGTACAAGGTGTTAATCTCTGCCCCCCCTTCACCTATCAAAACGTTTTAAAGCAACCACAGAGACAGCCCGGCAGTCTATAGCAACCGGCCCAACAGCGCAGGTGAGCTGAAGCCCGAAATGCCGACGGAGGCGGCTGTCCCAGCGCCCTGCCAGCCCAGCACGTCCCACCCACGGCTTCTTTGCCCTGTGCCGCAGAGCACCTTCTTGGGGACACCTTCCCAGTGGGAATAACTGGGTTCCCTCCCTGCTTTCCCTCCTGACCAGTCCATTGCACTGCCTTGCAGGTCGTTTCTCACTGGGTTTTTAATATATCAGGTTTAAGACAGCAGCTTCTTTGCCTGCATGGACAGAGGCAGCACAAATCGTGTGTCCAGGTTTCCCTCAGCGTGTTGGGCTCCACGATCCTCCTGCCTGGCAGCTCTGGTGCAGGCAGGAGCTCCGATGGCCACGCAAAGTGGGCTGCGGGCACCAACCTGCACAATACCATGCACATCGGCTACCAAACAAGGTCCCGATGACCTGTCCTGCTGCAGTGTAGTAGGACCAGGTTTTCCCTGCGGGAGAGGTTTCCAGTGTCCGTCAGTCCGTGGGGACACCATGGTCTCATGCACTCAGTCCTTCCCACTCCAAGAGCGATCAGAAATCCAGCGCGGGCACCCGGACACGCAGGTCAGTGCCTGCGAGAGGGGGAAGCGGGAGATGTGGACACGAGCAGGGGGAAACCCAATGTAGCAGCTGAGCCCAAACCAGCCACATCATGCAGCCCCCAGGCAAAACCGGTGGAGGACCATCAGTCGTCTGCAAAGTCAGTGCAACTGTTCCCATACAGGGTGACAAAACACAGCGGCTGCTGGAAGGTTTTGGGAGCACTGCACAAGCCTCATTCTTCGTGCCAACCACCAGACTCCCACCAGGACTTAGGGGAAACCCCTCAGCACCAGTCATGGCATCACTGCCTAGGGCAGATTTTTGCATCTTTCTCTGAAGCAGCTGGTGCTGCCAGATAGAGAGGGCACATACTGATACGGTTGGGGATCTGTATGTGAAGCCCGAAACAAAGCCTTGCCTCCACTGCTAGCTCCAGGAAAGATTTCACCAATACAATAACAAAGGAGCACTATTTTTCCCCTTTCTCTACTCCTGAAAAGTTAGGATAGACTGGCGAGAAGCTGCAGCTGAGTGGCAGGAGGAATACAGGCTGGGCATAGGCACTTCACCCTTTCCAGCACTGGTTCTTCAGCCGGCAGTGTCACTGGGCATACAGCAGCATAAGAACACTGCGGACCTACCAGCACATCTGCCATCAGCTTGCTTCCCAAGTGCTCTGGAGACAGCATACACAGCATATCCCTCTGGTTTCAAGCCTCTTGACTCTTCTATAGCTGCCTGCAAACCTTTGCTGTCCCATCTCCTCTCTCCTTTCAACTCCCCCGCCATCTGCAGAAGCACGAATACAAATCACTTACACAGCCACTTACTTGCACTCCCTTTCGTATGAGCTCCGCAGCCTTTTTTCTTCCTTGGAGCTCTGAGGTCTAAACCTTGTGCTCTGACTAGAGACAGCAAATCCAGTAGCAAATATTCTTTGAAAGCAAGAAGGAACTAGAGCTCCTTTCCCAATAGCTTGATGAAATTCTCCTCCAGCATCTCAAACAGCGCTTGCTTGTTGCAGAGTGACCAACAAAGCTCGTTTGCACCATTTCTGTGGGCTAGGAATTGTCTCTGAGCGTAACATGGCACCGGCAGCAGAGAAGGGTTCCCAGCCACCCAGCTCGGTGGATGAGCATGGAAGTACATCACAGATTTTTACGTAACTGATGGCTGTGCTTGCTCAGACTTGCTATACATGGGAGTTTTCTCCATTCGTTCAATGAGTGGGGGAATGTTTTAACAGCATCTGAGAAAATCGGACTAGAGGCACCTCAGAGCTGCAGAAGTTGCAGGTGTTGGTCACGCAAGCACACGGGAACTGTTGTTCTTGTGTAGGCACAAGTGCACGTGCCCTTAGAGATAGAGATGCAAAAATTCTTTCCTGCTAATATGCATGTGAAGACCCTGATGCCACCCACCACTCTTGCACACATCTTCCCGAACACAGCTATAGCTTTGTTTCAAATAAGTGGTCTTGGTAACCCTTCCCTACCCGACAAAACCATGTTGTCTGTAACTCTGAAGTAGCCAATGGCTTTGGGAAGGAATCAGACTAACAGATTATTCAAATTTTGTGAAGAAGGGGAAAGCTGAACTGGGATCCTGCTTGCACTGCAGAGCAAGGGGTAGAGGGCAGTGAGGTGACCATCAGCCTGAGGAACTGCTGTTAACAAGGGGCAAATATCAAGGCCCTTTTTGTGCCATATTGTTTGCTTTCTGCAGGATATGTTATGTTTGTCTTGCTGGCTACTTCTGGGATATGTATGAAAGAACATTTTTCATGCTCAACAAGTTAATTATTAGCCATGGACAAGTGGCCACTGAGCAATTAGAAATCACTCTACAAGGAAGAAAGCACAACAGAACACCTTTCTTCTTAACAAGGAAATAAAAGCCTTTTTCTTCTATCGGGAATTACCCTTAATAAAGTTGTGTCACCTGACACCCTGAAATCAAGTTCCAATGAATGTTTATAAAGACTTTTCTTGGCACCTATCATCCTCTCTAGAACTTGGGCAGGTAGACCAACAGCCATGCTCGGGAAATGCACATTCCCACCGCTGCACCATGCAGTGTCCAACAGCACATTCAGTTCAGGCCAAAGAAAACAGTTTAGTGAAATAAGAACCTTGGCTTCTTCTGAGCCATCACTCAGTCCAAAACAAGGGGAAGGTCAGAAATACTCATCCTGAAGACTACAGACACATTTCAAGAGAGACACAGTTTGGTTTGACATTCCCCAATAGTCATCACTGAGTCCTGGCCAAGGGTTAATTTTGGTGCAGTAGATTTGGGTGGATATAGAGGTGGGACAGTGCTTTATGTGGCTTAAGTCTGATTCTTAGAGGGGTGGGGGTGAGGCGTAAATCCCTGCATCTCACTAACTTTATCAGCAGCTGAGGAAAGAAAAAAAGCAGAGGTGAAAATATTACCCTTTTTTTCTTTTGCATGTCCTTGAAGAGACCAGGGAAACAAAGAGCAGTATCTAAATACAGGCTTCTGACAGGAGCTCTGGTCTGTGAGATAAGGAAGAAATTTTTACAATGAGGGTAGTAAGACACTGGAACAGGTTGCCCAGAGAAGTTGTAGATGCCCCATTCCTGGGAGTGTTCAAGGTCAGGTTGAATGCGGCTTTGAGCAACCCGGTCTAGTGGAAGGTGTCCCTGCCCATGGCAGGGGGGGGGAACGAGATGATCTTCAGAGGTCCTTTCCAAACCAAACCATTCTGTGATTCCGTGAGAGCAGGTTGTCCTAAGGAGTGGTTTTGGCACTCAGGCTCACAAGTGAACAAGCCTTCCTTTCACAGCATGAACAACATTGAAAGAAAATATGACCCCAGCTATGAAACTATTAGAAGCAGCATTATCTGCTAGCAAGGGTCAAGTGAGCAGCTGAGCTCCGGGTTGCCACCTGACTCTCATGCCTGCCAGGGCTCAACGGCTTTTGGACCATTTTTGAACTTCATCCTTGTGATGGGCTGTTCTGATTTACAAGTGTAAAAAAGATAGCATTTCTGATTTTGAATCAAGTCTCTTCCAGTTTGGCCAAAATCCCTTTTTATGCCGTGCACACCATCACTGTTGCCTGCCCAGGGGACACTGTCCCTGGGGCACTCTGCTCCGACAGACACACTGGTGGCTTGCAGGCATTGCATTAACCAAGTCTGCTGTAAGAACAACTCCCTTCATTCTATAGAAGGGAAGACTGAGGTGTTGGGAAGAGACCTACGGGCAGCCATGATGCCATGCAGCAGCACAGGGAAGAGCAAAGTTATCTCCCTCTTTCCCATTCAATTGCTTGACAGATGCGATTAAATGCTCAATTTCTCTCTAGCTCAAGTAGCCACAACCCTCATATCCTCTAGGCACAAGGATTATTAGATTACTTGATCAGTTAACTTAATTTTGCAAGTCTGATTATTCACCAACTTCTGTGCCTTTTCCAGGGAATGCGAGAAAAATGACTTTACTAGCATTCACCTTCCTGCTCGCCTTCCTCCCAACTGAATCTGCAAGCAGCAAATACCTCCCCAAGGCAGCAAGTAAGTGTAACCTGTCTGGGGCACCGGTCTTGTGGGTGGCCTAAGGCCAGAGGTGGCATTACTAGGAGGGGAATGTCTCTACCGTGTCGGTGCCCATCATTGCCATGGGACTGTTCAGACCACAAGATGCTGCACAGCCCTGGGGCTGTTCTTGCCCCGGTACACGTGCCCTGTTCCGCAGCCCCATCGGGTTGTGTAGAACAGCTGACATTTACGGCCAACATGTTTTCCTCTTGCAGTCTCAAGCCCTGTGTTCGGACCACGGCAGGTATATGGTCTGCTCAACGGGTCAGTTACCGTGAAATGCTTCTACCCTCCCACCAGCGTGAACAGACACGACAGAAAGTATTGGTGCAGGGAATCGGCCACGGGCTGCATGACCGTTGTCTCCACCAGCGGCTACACTGCTCCAGGCTACAAAGGCAGAGCCTCCATCACTGATGACCCACAGGCAGAAAGCTTCCAGATTCACATCTCTGAGCTGACAATGGCAGATGCAGGCACCTACCAGTGCGGTGTTGGTATCAATAGCAGAGGGCTCTGCCACAAAGTCAGTCTGGATGTTTCTAAAGGTAATTACAGTCTTGGGGCTCCTTGAAGTATTATTTTCTTTTACTCCCCCCCTCCCGCACACTCTTTTTAATGAGGCTCCACGGATAGTCTGTCCAGTGTCTAAGAGCTCAAGATGCTTCATGCTTTCAGGAAACAGCAGTTTTCATTTTCCCCTGTGCTCTAACAGAATGACTTTATTTTTTGACCAAAAATCTGTCATAAAAATCAGACTAAATGAATGTCATGTTAAGGTCACAAACATTGCTTAGAAGCTGCTGACCTCTCTCAGCTGCTAAACTTTAGGGAGATGCAGTCAGAGGGCAGAACTGCCCATCACTCCCATGTACCCTCCAACCCAGGGCTAAGGCTGTGCGAGCCAAGCCTGTGCACAAGTCCACGAGAGCACGGTGTGCAGGATGGCACCACACTGCTGGGCAAGGCCCGGGGTGCAGAGCACGGTGCAAACTCCCGGCAGCACAGCCCCTGGCAAGAAGGCTCTGGGAGAAACCCCGCTGTAGAGCAGGCAGTGATACAGCATAGAGACCTCAGTCCTGAAACTGAGGCTAAAAAAGGCTAAAAAAAAGCCTTCAGAGGTATAGGGGAGATGCACACAGTTTCTGACACAGCAGGCGGTACACACTGACCGGTGTCTGTATGCGCAGGTCCGCATGTGCCCGAGGGAGCTGAGCTCTTCTACGTGAAGCTGCACAGCACTTTGACCATGTCCTGCAGCTTTGGGAAGGAGTATGAGAGCTGGAGGAAATTCTTGTGCAAGATGGAGAAAAAAGGCTGCCGTAACATCATCGATAGTTATGGGAATGTTGATAAAGATTACACGGGGAGAGCTCTGCTAAGCAATGAGGATCTTCCAGGCTCATTCAGCATTGTGATAACTCAGTTGGGCTGGGAAGACTCTGGCTTGTACCTGTGCGGGGTTGGCGTCTATGGGGAGAAAGGAGAAACAAAGGAACTGGATGTGCATGTCTATGAAGGTAAGCTCTTCCCACGTTTTTTCCCTTCATCTCTGCTTCTCTTTAGAGGCATCGCTAGCAGTCTTACTTTATTTAACAAAAAACTTTAATTTCCCTTTGGAGAGTGCTGTTATCCTATCCTCTCATCTAGATACTTCTTTCTATTCATTTAACTACCTGTAATGTACTAGGCCATCACTAACAAAGCTTGTATCAAGATTTAAGTTCCCCAGCAGTGGCTAGCTATCTTCCCCAGTCTGGCTAGCCCAAAACTCCAGAAGGCAAATTCTGCCTACCAGCTAGAGACAAGCAAACTGTCTCTTCAAGTCTTAATTCCTTAAATCTCAAAATGACAGATGTAGAAAGGAGAAGACCTGCCCTTCCCCTAGCAAAGGGAGCAAAACTTTTAAACGTTGGTACACAAAGACAACCACCACCCAGTGAATTTGGGAAAAAGAAAGGCCTGACAGACCCCTTGGGGTCAATTCCTAACAGTGCCAGGACAGTCTCCTACCATCTGCACCCCTGAGCTTCGCCTAGCCTTGCTTTAGCCAAAACAGCTTTGTTTGATCTGGTATTTATTCTCTTGGGAGCATGCCACATGGGCAAAAGTTAGACATGTATAGCTGTTCATTTCATCTTTATCTCCAGAGTCACATGTTCCTCAAGGAAAGCCCACAATAATTGGAGTAAAAGAAAGTTCGGTAACTTTTGAATGCCGCTACGACTCTCTGAAGAATTCCTCAAAGTACTGGTGCAAGTGGAGAAAGAACGGGTGTGCTCGGATCATAGATAACTCCGGGTATGTGTCATCCTTGTATGAAGGAAGAGTGGCCATGTTCAACAGCCCAGATAACAAGACGATCATCATCATCCTGAACCAGCTGAAGGACAGTGACAAAGGCTATTACTGGTGCATGACGGATGAGGAGAAGGAGCAGCAATCATCAACTGAGCTGGAGATCGTAGATGGTACGAGCCTGGGCATTGGCAGTTCTCTGCCTGCTCAGTAGGTACAAAACAATCTCCTAAGTACTGCAACGGAGCAGATCTGGCTTTTGGGGAAGAGTTGTGAGGTCCAGCTCTGAACTTCTCTCTCATAAGGCAAAACATTGTGCCAATCCCCCCACACCCCAGTAGCTTTAAAATGGAAACAGTTTATGGAAAACAGTTCCTTTAAAATGGAAAGGTTTCAGTTTTATGGGAAGGTGTTCACAAAAGATTCTCATGCATGTATTTCTTTAGCCTTGAAAAAAAAACCCCTCAGCTTTCACCCAGAGATGCATATACAGCATCCTTAACATTAATTTAGCAACTCAAGCAGTACTTTGTTCTCTCAAAGAGGCATCTCCTGCTTCACCATTTCTAGCAGCACCACCACCTGTTGACTACCGTTCCCCCCACCGAAACCACTAACATCAGCCTTGATCTTCTGTTTGCGCTTGCAGGACAGCCCGGACTGAAGGGAAAGAAGGACGTGGAGGTGCAAGCGGGTTCGCGGGTCGATTTAACTTGCTCTTATCCATGCAAGTACTACTCGTACCAGAAGTACTGGTGCAAGTGGAGCGGCATCAGCTGCACTCCCATGCCTGCTTCTGACCAAAGGCAGCCGGGGCCAGACGTTACCTGTGACACTGACAACAAGACGGTCATCCTCAGCTTTGACTCGGTGACAAAGTCAGACGAAGGGTGGTACTGGTGTGGAGTGAAGCGCAACGGCCTTTTTGGGGAAACCATGGCAGTGCAGCTGCGGGTGACTGAAGGTGAGCTCCAAGGCAAAGGCAGGCAGAGGCTTTCCTGCTTGTCAGGGCTGCCTTCTGCTGAGAAAAAAGTCCTCTCCATAGCCACTAGGTCGCAGCACCTCAAAACACAAGGGCTCTCATCCAGGCAGCCTCCCGGACTAGCTGCTAAGATCACCCTGATTTTGCACAACTTGTCATACGTGTTTTCATCCACTCTGCTTTTTGCTTCCCAGCCATAAAAAAACCCACCGGTCTAAAAATCGCTTCCTTCCACACCATTTTTACTTTTTAACCCTGTCCTTACTAATTATTGCTATTACATTTTGTAGCATCATTTAGTTTAAGCAACATCTGACACCTGTCAGGTGAAGGACTGCATGTAGTTCAGGGGTGCATCTTGCTCCAGGGAGCTTATCTTAACAAACAGGAAAACAGTAGGGAGCAGGAAAGGAAGGGCTATCACCAACAGCAAGGGACTTAGTCTCAGTTTCGGTGCAGTATTTTGGAATTAAGATGTTTTTCTCAGGGAAGAATATTGTTAGAAACAGAGAAAAAGCATAGCGCTAGATATCCCACATGCAACCGTCCTAAGTGGATGATGGCCAAAGTGAAAAGAAAGAGAAACAGGCTCATTTCATTGCCTTTGGTGGACATAGAGCTAGAAATAAAAGTAAACCAAGTATTCAAAATCTGTTCTGGATATACTAGAGGCAGAACTTAGAAATGCAAGACTTTTAAAAGTATATAGGCAGGGAGAGCCTACTTGTGATTTTTGCAATAAATTATCTGGAATGATTATTATTTCAGATCTCTAAACCCCATTTTAAAGACTCTCTCATGTACAACCAAAATCCCCTGAGGTTCCACGTGCACCAGATACATCCAACTAGTTTTTGCGTCACTATCTCTGTGCTGCTGCTCATGCGACTAACCATCCTTTTTCCCTGGGAAACACAGGGAGCAATGCTGACCACAGCCTCAACGTCCTGAACGTGGACAACCCCAGCCCCGCCGAGGGTGGCTTTATTCCCCAAGGAAGAGCCTACAACGATGCTGGGGTAGACAGCCCAGCTGCCTCAGAAAGGTTAGTTCTCTCCAAGCCTCTGTCATTTATAATTTTTGTGATGTTTATATTAACCTGTTGTTGGTACTGTGCTTGCACACTGTGTGTGTGGTTTAGCAACAAAAAAGTCTTGTCCCCAAAGAACTTAGCTCAAAACATCAGAGGAAAAGAAGAAAAAAGTTACAGCAAAAGGCAAGATGACTTGAAATTAGTCTCTAGCTCAAGAAAATACAGTCCCAGAAGGGAATGATTAGAGATTCCAAGTACAGAAAAACTAGTTGAAAATAATTCTGTCAAAATTAGAGACCTTTCCTTCACACATTTATAACCAAGGTGCTGATGTAGCTGGTTTGGCACAATCTCTGTCCTAGATTCTTATTTGGGTTTTATGTGCTAGGATCCAGTTTGTTAATTGAATTGCATCAGTTTACCATCTTATACAGATTTTAGACTGCTGGACATTCATATACATTATTCAGCCTTGAATAATTTAAAAAAAAAAAAATTATTTCACAGCTTAGTGATATACCTTTCCCTCCATTCCAGCTCTGATCAAAGCCCTAACGTCAGTACAATTTCAGCCTTGAGTGTTGCTGGTTCCATCCTCATAATCCTTGCAGCAGCTTTTGCTGTTTTTAAATACAGGCAGCTGAAGAGATCTGGTGAGTCCCTGCCTTTTCTAGTCTCTCAAGAAATGTCAGCAATATTAAGACACAGGCAATACCTTGTCCGTGCCACAGTCTCTGCTGGGCTGAGCTGCTCCCCCAGTACCCCGCCATGCGATGGGCAGACAAGGGACCCTGCTTCTCCCCCTGACCCCATCCATACAGCTGCAACACCCAGCGTACAGGGTGCCCGGGCTGAAACAGAGACCACCCCTCCACAGGCTTTGCACGTGGCATTGCACAGTGCCTCCTTGCACAGAGGCAATTCAGATGCCAAGGCACTTGCACCGACTGAGCGAGCAGGCAGGGTATTTATCTCCTCCTTCTTAACAGACCTGGTGTCCGTCGGGAGCTACAGGACGAACATCAGCATGTCGGACTTCGAAAACGGGAAGGAGTACAGCGCAACCAATAACGCCTGCATGAAAGAAACCCAGGAGACTCAGATAGGAGGGGATGGTAGGTTGCTGACCGATGGGCTGCAAGGAAGGGGTTTGCAGAAGGACCCTACAAAAGCCACAGAAATACCTGCCCACCACCCGCCCCCACACCCTGACACCTCCCTTTCTCTCCTTGCAGAGTTTGTCACCACCACGGCCGCCCCGGAAAGCGCTGCGGAGACAAAGAAGGCAAAAAGGGTAAGAGAAGGCAGGAGAGAGCCCACCGATCTGGGAGACACCACCACAAAACTCCAGCCTCTGCCAAAGGAGCTGCCTTCTCCCAGGGGCCTTATTTACACCCAGGTGGTCTCCATCTCACCTGGATCTGGCCACCTGCTGCAGATCAGCCTCCCTGAGGGGACCTTAACCCTTTCCTGACCCCATGTTTTAGCAGAGACGATAATAGCAGTTGCCTTGCTTCAAACCAAGCCCCCAGGTAGCATCAGAAAGGTTGGGGCTGGGTGGTTACCACAAATATGAAACGCTGGGATAAGCAGATGGCCAGAAGCCGGAGCACATCCCACCTCCTAACCTTCCCCCCGCGTGGGCTGTGCTTCAGGGGACAGAGGTAGGCACGGAGGTGTCTGCCATTGCAAGGGCTGTGACTTGCTCCTGTGTCCCCGGCAAGTCCCTTGCTTCCCCTGCCTTCCCCTTGCCTTCCCCTGCCTTCCCCCTGCCTCTCCTCCCCTTGGGTAAGATCATGGTTGAGTAGCTCAGCACCAACTGAAGGTGCTGGAGGCAAGCCTTTCTTTTACAAGTCCCTAACCAAAGGTAATAGGTAGGCGTTGTAAGCACCGGGAGCTGAACCGGAGCAATAAAGGGAACTATCGGGAAACCAGTAAAACCTAGCGGCTTTAGGACAGGTGAGCTGGGTGCCAACACACAGGGACGGGCATGCCATGGGGTCCCAAACCCACCAATATTTGGGGTCTTCCCGGGGCTGAGCAAAGGCATGATGCTCTCGATCGGCACCAGCATAACCCACTGGATTGTCCCACTCACCCAGTCTGCCCGTATCATCCCGAGAAGCTCACAGCCCATGAAACGCTGCCCTTTCCCCGGCCATGGGCCGCTGTCCGTCCCCGCCTCCTAATAGCGTCCTCCTGTCCTTCCCCAGAGCTCCAAGGAGGATGCCGACCTCGCCTACTCCACCTTCCTCCTCACCTCCAACAGCATCGCGCAGGGTGACGCCAGGGGGGACAGTGCTGCCCCGGATGTGTCCCCCCCGAACTGGGAGGGCTAGATCTGAAGGTGAGGGACTGAGAGGTGGCAGCAACTGGGACCGGCTCTACCTTGAGGATCAGAGCAAGACATCAGCAAGCAGCACTGTTTATTGCTACCGCAATTTGCTATAGCTTGACCTTTTTTTGCTTAAATTCAGCTTCAAGGGGTGATTTAGGAGGAATCGTCTGATGCCAAGAGGGGTGGCTGGGCTGGAGGCGCGGGTCTGAGCGAGCAGGTCAGACTGGGAAAAGGCAGGAGCTGGAGTGGCTTAGCCCACCGACAGCCCCAGCCCCACCAGTGCCCTTCCAAAACAGTGGGCTCTCAAAGGCCAGAAGGCACATTTTGAAAAATCTCATTTTCTTTTAAAGACAGCTGGAAAACCCTCTAGAACAACATCTCGCACTTTTGATTCCTCTAAGCTTTCTCATCCAGAGGGCAGTACCTGCAGACCAGACGTGGTCTGAAGTGTTTTTATGCGCAAGCAATAAAGAATACCACTGGCTTTCAGCAGACCAGGGGGACTCGCAGTCCGTGGGAGGGCACGGGAGAGCTCACCCAAAGAAGTGCAGTAAGGGCACGTCTTAGGGGGGGCTTTCTCCTCCTTTTACTGCAGCATTATAGCATCACATCTGGTGTTACAAACGGCACAGGACGGTGGAAGAAACCCACAGTTAATGGAGACAAACAGGAAATATTTTGAGTAATGTTTCACATATGCATTTTAATCAACAGCAGGAATTGACCACAGCATGACATTAATTAGTATGACAACCTATTAGCAGCCTATATAGCTGATTAGCAATAGGCACTGGTGTTCACTGGCACTGTATCCAACTGCATAGCACAGACCAAATTCCCCAGAGCAGCTGAACCAACAGACTCCCCTTTCTGACTTGGAGTTACAATAACTAAGCCCAATCCGTGCTTCTCTGCCATGGAGCCACCCCACCAAGGGCGGCCTTGAAAACCCACCCTTTGCTTAATAAACCTGACCACACATCACTCACACATTTTCCCTGGTTGACTTCATGTTTATCCAGGCGGAAACGAGGATGACTGTAATTAAATGTTGTCTCTTGGTCTTATTTTCGAGAGTGGACAATTCAACAGAGAAAAGCAATTTATTGATACATGGATTTCCGAACGGCAGCACAACACTGTTGTCTGTCAGTGAGATGTGGGTACAGAAAGCTGAATACGCTGCAGATAAAGCAATGTAGGAAGCAGCAAAAATGAAGAGGCTGTGACAAAGCAGAGAAGCAATTTTCTCTGAACACCAGGAATGGGATGGACTGGTGCCTGCCTGGCAAAGAGAGGGGATGCAGAGGTGTCTGACAGGGCCAGAGCTCTTCAGGAGACAAGGGGCAGAAACTGCACAAATTCAAATTCCTGAGCCTGTGGTGGTTATGTGCAGCTCTGATAGCAAGCTATAAAATATAAAGAATGAAGAGCGTCACCCTGACTAGGGTCTGACCTGATGGTCTTACAGTAACACCACAAGTATATTTCTGTTTTAGTAAAATATTAGCTACACTTTAAAATGAAAACAGTGTGGTAGCTGAGCAAGGTGTCAGGCAACGGCTGTTTGTGTTAGCCTACAAACACAGAGTTTTCATCAAGGATAAAACCCAAATTATTCCTAAATCATGGACCTCCCCACAAGCAGCACTGAGATGAGCTCGGCTCACTGTGAGTACGAGGGCAGCAGCTCCAGCGGTATTTGTGTTTCCCCTCCCAGCCCTGCTTTTGTTTTTTCAGGGCTGCTTTCGCATCCACATTGCAATAGTCATCACCTTACTGATAGCAAAGCTGAGACCTCGAATGTTAGGTTATAGCTCATCTGCCTCATCTCCCGGGCTGCATCCCCTCGGCAGCGCAGTGGGAAGGGGCTTGGATATCAGAAAAGGTGTGGAGGGGCCAGGACAGGTCTGCGCCTGCCCAAAGTTGTTGTAAGTGAATGAATTATTCTGGTGCAATAGGAAAGGCGTGTGCTTGGAAAGTGTCCCCAGGGGTAAGCAGTCATAAAGCTTCAGGAGAACACTAAGGTTTGGAAATTTCTGGGAGGAGAAAACCCCTTTCACTCTCTATTTGCAAATCCGCTTCCTCTTCAGCCTGCCCGCCGGCATCCTTTTCTCAGCTCCGCTCCTCCCACACCGCGTCGGGAGCAGCGAGAATGAGCTAAACTCCCAGGAAAGGTGCAAGGGCCAAGAAACATGGGTGGGCTGAGCATCCTGCCAGCTGGCTCTGCCTGTACCCTTCAGCCCCGGCAGCTGCCTGCCCACGGCTCCTGCTGCTTCCCACCACTGACACCTTCCATCTGGCACCTCATTTCCAAAGAGGCACGTCCCTGGGCTGCTGCAGTGCTAAGTGTAAACTTAGTTTGAGATGAAAGCAATAAAACACGCATGGATTGAGGCATGCAACCCTCTGCACAGGATACAAAATCAATGAAATCTGATAAATAATAATAATTGTGACAGCATAAGCTGAGGATGTGGAATAAAACCCACAATTCTCACTCAAGCTGCGATCCAGAGCCCACCACGATCAATGGAAAGGTCCACAGGGACCTCACCAAGCAGCCCCATCTCCTTCACCAGACTGCCAAACATTTGGTCAGTGATGAGCTGTGGTATCTCATTGCATCACCACTTCATTCCTAATGGTTTGTCTTTAACAGAAAATCACAGTATGTGCAAGATACGTCATTCTTCAATGGTTGATTTCAAAGGTGATGGTGTTGAAAGATCCGCTTTTGTGATGCTGACAGCACGTGAAGGGGTGTATTCACCCGTTCATGCCCTGGCACCAGGACAAATGAAAGTCACACAGAAAAACCCGTGAGAAAGCAAATTAAGAGAAATCAAAGCCCTGAGAGGCTTTCCTTTGGCATACGCAAATGTTTGAGGAAGGATAGTCAGCAATCAAGGAAATCTTTCTTTTAAAAGTGAATCACCAAATCCTGCTCAGTGTGAAGCACATGCAGATGCGCCATAGGCAAATCCTGGTGAGCTCACCCAGCCAGGTCACCAAACGGGCCTTTTTGGGAAGAGACAAGGAGTCTCCTCCTCCTCTGCAGCTCCTCATTGTGCTGGTGCCCGATGAAAGGCACAGCACCCACCGGACTGACGCAAGGCTCCGGTGATGCCAGTGTGCTGCCGGAGGTCTTGACCAGGGTCCTCCTGTGATGGGGATGTAACCAAAGCAGTAACTGAGTTCTCCTTGAGGACATGAGGACCTTATTCCATAATAACAAAATCCTGTCAAAGAGCCTCTTCTGCAGCTAACGCCTTCCGTGTGTCATCTCTGTAGCATCATTAGAAATTGCCCAAGGTGGGAACAGCCAGCCCTCCGTCCATCCCAGCTGCTGAAGCTTGGCCATGTCCGCGGGCAGGAAAGGGAGAGCTGGAGAGTGTTGGGCTGTCCCATGGGAATCGGAGGCACTGAGAAGAGGTTTGTGCAAGCCCAAACGGTTCAGACCTAGAAGCAAAGTCTTGACCCTAACAGCAATAAGAGCCGCTCAGAGCCAGGGGAGAGCACGCAGCACCCTGGCTGTGCTCCTGCCGCCACAGCTGGCAGCAGTTTTGGTACACCTTGCTCAGCTTAGCTGATTCCTAGAGCAAAATGCACCAAGTCAGAGGTCTACCCTCTAGTCTTACTCAAGCCTTATGGCTAATGAATGCAACAGTAGGACTTTATCACTTGAAATATTAGGACTAGAGTGCTGCCAGGGACATAAACATCCGACTGCTCTGGCTTGTGTTAATAAGCAGCATTTACCTGGGCCCTGACGCCAGGAGTGCATAACACCTCCTGGCTGCAGGGAGAGATGACTTGGGTGGTCTGGGTTCATGTACTAACACATTAGGCCTCTGCCACTGTCAGATACTACAGCAATACACGTATTAACACCTTGTGGGAAAACACAGTGGAAAAAGGGGTTTAGAGCATGCAGAACCAGTGGGTACCAGCAATATGTGTGCAGTCACTGGTGGCTAAAAGAGCCCCAAATGGGTGAAAACAGACCAGAGCTATATACATAATGCGCATTAAAAATGGTCTCAGGGACAAGCTGGGCTGATTTAGTATCACTCAGGTCTAAACTTTGGTCTCTCTGGCACGCCAGGAACGATGCATTACTTCTGGGATACTAGGAGTGACAGTATCTGCTATGGAAGGGCACCACGGTGAATTCAGAAAGTTTTGCCAACAAGAAACATATAATTCCTCAGAATTTTGACAGACTCAGAGCAGTTTCAAGTAGGGTTTATTTACAGTAATTGCAACAGATTTCCACAAAACTTACTACCAAGTGTCAGTAAATTACACAATACATACAAGAACCTTTTTCTATTCAGCAACCACATATCTTGCATAGAAAGTTTTCTTTTACTGATAAGGCAGAAAATACAATCTCAAAAGGAAACACAGATTTCTAAGGCCTGACATACCCACTAGAACCTATTCCTAGAAGCTTTTGTCACACTGTGCACCTCATTTTAGCCAGATCAATCAGCAGGAGCAGTCACATAAGACTGAGCCCAGATTTAGGAGCGCTGCTCTGCAGCATTAACTACACCAGAGTCGTTCCAGTGGGCACTCAGAACCTATGAATGTACATTCCCTATACAAAAATTTTATAATTTAAACAATACTTTTATTAAATGATCACAGCTTATGTCTGCTAGCAAGAGAAACCCTTTTAGATTTTCCCTTGCAGAGCATCCTTTGATAGAAGTCAGCTAAGCGAGTGCTATGCTGATTTGATCAAACTCCATATTTCCATGCAAGACTCTGCTGATGCATTCGCTGATGTACCTGGCTAACAAAACACTCAGCATTTGACTGAATGCATCCACAATCAGTGAGAAACTGCACTGATACAGCACATTATTTTCCCATTCACCGCAGGTATGTGCAATGTACCAGCAGCTTCATTAGCTCCAGCCGTTGGTGGGTCATTAATGCCTTCTGCTCTCTAATGAGATTTCTCCATCCAGTCTAGTAGGATGTCCAGCTCGCCGAGGGATTTAATTGCTGCAGATGTGACATTCAGCTGAAATGATATAAAGGAACAAGTTGCAAGCAAAGATAGCGAGTACAATCCAAGGTAAAAAGAATCTGAATATCTGCATTAATTGCTAGACTTAGTCATCAACTTACCCCTTCATAGTTCGCAAGTATTTGCTTAAATTTCTCAGTGGATTCCTGTCCACACAGGCACTTATTTTCCTCATGCTAGGAAAATAAGATAGAATTCATTAGTTTTGGGGGTTCGTTTTTTAAAATAAGAGAACAGTTTCTAATTATGCTGGAAATTACTGTATAGACTGAGACCTTGTTAAATTGTGGAAAAGACTGCCGGTCCATAAATCAGACTTCAGCTAAGAACAGAGTTTACTTCAATAGACAGAGGGACAGGAAAAGTATTGTTCTTTGAGAACTAATATGGGAGTTTGCTGATGAGTGGGCAAGTATAAAAATTTCTCAGCAGACACACACACTCTTTGCATCATGCTTCTTTGTATTCTTGTCAAAACTTTTTTTATAAATAAAGATTTTGTAACTTTATGAAATGCTTAGGTTTATATACCAAATACTAACAGACTAAACTAAACTGTAGCAATACCCAAGACTTACACACTGCTCAAGTTTCCTCTTCACACTGAGGAAGGAGTTGGCTATGCTGCTGATTTTTCGGTTGACATAGGAATCCTCGGTCTTGCAGTGCTTGAAAACTTTGTCCACGTAGAAGTCGAAGAGGTGATGGGTGATGCAGCATCTATCTGAAGACTTAAGGAATAAATTTCATTTTTAAAATGTCTTCCAAAGTGCTATGAACCTGCAGTCACCAACCTTTCTACCTTCCTCTAGAAAAAAAACATCTCTAACACCAAGCACGGTAGCTGAGCACAGGGGGATGTTTTGACTCATAAAGCTTTTTCAGTGATGCTTGATATAAACTGATAATACATGTAGGAAATTATTTTAGACTGATCTTCCAGGAGACCCATCCTCAGCAAGTCTCATTGAGTCAACACAACAAATAGCTGATTTTGTAGCTGGGTATTAGATGCTGAGACCTGAAACAGTGGCCCATGTCTAGTGCTTTAGAGTGTAAAAGAGAGCTGTAAAATACTTATTTATAATATATTTTACCTCCCAAGATCACATTCACCTGCTTTCGGATTCTTTGACAGCTTTCCACCCAAATCCTGATTTACCTCGCTATGTCTCCACTGACGGAGGAGGTGGGAAGCCGCAGCTAAAGCTCCTGTAACTGGAGCATCACATGCAACAACAAAAAAAATAATCTCTGCCCACCATTTCTGGAAAGCCAGTCAGGGTGAAAGCCCTGTGCGCTGCAGTCTGCCGCAGGGGCAGGAACCGGCAGTAGGACACCCACCTCTTCTCGTATACGTGATCCGCATCACTTTATCCTCCCTGACCTGCTCAGTGTCTGTGTTTTGCAGGAACTCAGAAGAAGCCATGGTATTGAACAACTTCCCTAAACGCCCTCAGCTGGTACACCTCATGACTGGTGTTAGGATGCTAGCTGGTCAAAATTATTCAGAGAAAAACTGGAGACACGCTAAGGACACCCACCTTAACCTTGTGCAGAGAATGTGGATAAGACAAGATGCTGAGGGTCCTGATGGGGTCTCTGGCTTGCTGCACGGGAGAAGACAGAGATGGTGAGGTACGTGCTGGCTCCAAGGGGCTTCGGGAGCAGCCGACTAAAGATCTTCCCCAGCTCCACAAGAGCCCAGAGCATTACTTACAATGTTGGCTTTAATTGCTGTGAAACCAGACCTAATCTCAGTCACGCTCATTGAAATCCTGCAGGGTCCAAAGTGGAAGATTTTGTTCCCAGCTGTCGGCATCAAATTCAACCAGCATGACATGGAGAAGAGGCAGAGGAATAAGTGGGATCCCTTCATGCTACGGCAGGATGCAAGCATGGCCAGCTGCCTGGGAGACCTGTTCAAGGAAGACAATATTGCCTTGGTATCTTTCCTAAATAACACAGTTGTGGTGCTTATGAAAAATATACATATTTATATAGCACTTGTATACATGTATTAAAAAAACCCATGCTGACTAGTATCTCTTACCCATTTCTTTTTTATTCCCCATGTGCAAGAGAAAAAATCAAATAAAACCAAATATTTAACAGAAGATCCAAAAAGAAAGAAAAAAAAAAAATACCAGTAAAAGTTTGTATGTAAATAGACAAAGTTCTTCTGAAAAATTTGGATCAGAAAATAAATACAGCTAAATTAATTTTTTAAAAGTCTAGTGACTCAGAAGCAGCAGGAGGTAACTGCGGCTGAAAGCAGCAGATCCCAAAATCTGATCACAAAAGAAAATACTTTTCCTCAGAAATAGCCTACTTCAAATGCAAGTTCTGTTAGCACTGAAATTTACAGTTATTAATGGAAAAAAAAAATTCAGAGACACATTCTAGAAATACAAGGAAATATGCATGAGCACATAGAGCAAAAGGATAAAATCAGTATTTTACCTTGTTCTTTGATGTGGGTTCACCTGTCTTGCTGACGTCTGACCTGAAGAGCTCCAAAGAACACGTTTTTATCCAGGTATCGGGAGGAAATAACTCTTGGATTAACTTTTGGGATTTTTCTTGCTTTTCCCAGCATGTATTTCCCTTTGTAATTTACTGAATTAATGAGCTAGTGAAAGGGACAACCTCTCTCACCCACAGGAGTTTCCCTAACCTATGGAGGCGGGAAATCTTGGCATTGCTGTGTCATTTTTCATTCGGGAGGAAGGACGTGACCAAAAGGAGGGACCATCACAGGGGTTACATCCCCAAAATGCCAAGCTCGGGTGTTCCTCTCGGCACGGAGCCACGCTAACAAGCCCCTCCTGGAGAGGGGCTGTTCCCGGCTCATCACTGGGATGTGGGAAGCCGAGCGGCATCACCCCCTCCGGGATGCCAGTGGTCCAAACGCCCCAAGGTGGGAGGGTTTCTGGCAATGGGACCTGGTGCGCTAGTAAAAGTAGTGTGACTCAGAAAGTTGGCAAGTCCTTTCTCCATCACTGTCCTGGCACACGGGGCCTTCACCCGCCGCGTACGGGGGACCCTGCTCTCGGGCTTGCTCCTCGGGTGGGTGGACACTTCTCTCCATCGGCACGTCCCTGGTGTTTGGAGACCAGAGATGCACAGGCACGAGCTGTCAGGCCTTTGGGATGACACAGCTCCCACCGCGGTCCCAGAAGAAGTCACTTGGTTTTCAGGAGCACGGGTGACTTAGGTGATCGTTATGCACAGTCCAAAGCTATCACCCTGCAGAAGGACAGAAATTTCACTCAGACCTTTACAAGCCCATCAGCCCAGCGGCAGCAGGGAAGTTTTACCCACCAGCAAAGACTTTGACTGCAAAGTCTGTGATTACCCTGCTGCAAGCATTAGCTGCTGAGCAGAACTGATGCAGCCAAGGTCCTCGAGCACACCAGGCGTATTCTCATACCAACATTTCAGATCCAGGCAGTCCCCAGGGAACCAGGGTTTGCCAGCTGGGGCATGCTGTCACATGAATGTGGCAGTACTGGTGCAAAACCCAGGTGGTTCACCATGCTGTTGGCTCTGAGGCTAGTTTGGTTGTTTCTGTAACCCCTCTGGAGGTAGCTAAGTTCTGTCTACAAACAAAAACGAGCAGTTGAAAAACCTTCTTGGACTACCTGTACCCAGGAGGGAAAGTCAGATGGACTTAGAGGGCATGGAGGTGGCAAAGACACTCCTCTAATCCTACAGCCAACCTCCGGAGCCGGCACGATGCTCTGGGTGAGAGCAGCAGTCTGAGCCTGTGCCTGTTGCAAGGCAGGTAGATCTTGTGTGCCACTGCCTGTGGGCCAGGGCTGTTCTATAAAGTTTTGCTGGGTGAGTAATTTATTGATAACCAAGCTCAATCTTGAGCGTATATCCGTCATCGGGGAAGACTAGGCAAATAGATTTTATGCCCAGGCTAGTCATAGTATTGCATACAGTATTGCTGAAACTACCTCAAATGCACCAAACATGCCTCCCTCATCCCCGTGCCTCCACACCGTAAAACAGCCAAAAGGCAGGTCCAAATCTGCAGCAGGTTGCATTTGCCCTTGCCGAGGTGCTGGAGGGATCCTCAGCAGCACAAGGTTGTTAATCTCTGCCTTCCTTCCCCAATTCCCAGCTGCTGCCTGTAATTGCAGCAAAAGTTTTGCCTGGAGCAGAGGAAGCAGCACCAGCAGCGTTCCCAGGCAGCCCGGCGCACACCCAGCTTTGGTGAGGAAACAAGGGAAGAGGCAATGAGTTCTTACTTAATTATGTAAATTGCAGATGAGAAGAAGGGATTTCTATTTTTTTTTTTTTTTCCTTTTGGTAACTGAACTGACGCTCAAGACAGGTCAGCCAAATGCCAGCAGGCAAGACACAGTCATGGGTTAAAAATTGCCAGCCAGGCTGGTGGAGGAAAGATGCTGGGGTGATAGAGGAACAGGAGTAAAATGTTATATTGTTGGAGTCCAGGGCCTTGCTCCATTACAGACCTCTGCAGGGTCCTGGGCCGGTGTCCCTTGGCCTCTCCATCCCATGACTGACCATTTGCAAAGCGGAGGCAATAGCATGACCCTCACCGCAAGGGCAAGGAGGAGAATGACCACATCAGAGAGGGGGGAGACAATCCAGATAGGTTTTCATTTTTGAAGTATGTGTGCAATGATGGTGATTGATTACCCCAAGTGCTGGACCTGGGGGAGGTCCAAAACCTCGCTTTTTGGGGCAGATGGGATGGCATCAGCAGGGACCTCAGCGTCTGTTGGACCAAGTCCTGAAAGAAGCAAATCACCCAGGCTTGGCTTTCCCCTGGCAGCCTGACTAAGGGAGGCTGTCATCTACCTGCCAGCTACAACCACATGAAAATATCCTCAATAAAACAGCAAGCCATTTCTCATATGCTCTGGGAAGGAAGAGGAAAAGGAGAAATAGGGATTTCTGAGTGACGCTGCAGATGAGCTCAGACAGTAAAATGGGAACTGACTCCCCCAGGCACTCTCAGAATAATTAAACCTTTTGCATACAGCAGCGCTGGGGAGCGTGCTGGGAGCGGGGAAGTGGTCCTTGCCCCGGGAACCCTTCCAGGCAACTCCCCGCTAACGGGGGAGGGCTCCTCCTTTGGAATTTTATGGTAGGCACATTGTGACAGGGCACACTACAAGTAGTTACCACCCAAATAACAAGCAAAGGCAGCATCGGGGGTTGTTAGCCAGCTGCCATCGTACTAGGGAATTAAAAACTAAGCCCCATGTATCATTAGCTTGTCTGAGAAATCATTTACACAGAGTCCGTGGTGAGCAGCACAGCTCCTGCACGTCACATCTGCAGCGATGCGACTGGAAAAGGCACAAAAGGAGCCAGCAGCCCAGTGGGGCCAAAGGGAACGTTCCCTGTGCAGCCTGGAAAACAACTCTCGGAGCAGATTCTTGGACCGCTCCAGCTCTCGGCAGCTCCGACCGCTGCCAGGACCGATGATGCTCAGCCTCACCCTGCCAAGCAGGCGGCAGCATCCGCATCACCTCACCATGCAGAGCTGGCATCGCTGCTGTGGTAATGGAAACATCTCCAAAACAGCAGAAAGCACCAGCCTGCTGTAGACAAATGGCTTGTTGAAATGACTAACACAGCAGACGTTCCTGGAGAGCCTGGGAGCATGACGGGAGACAAAACACCTACTCATCGACAGCAGTTACGTCAGGAAACTCAGCAGCAGTTCCCAGCCTGCTCCAGCGTTGGGGCTGGAGAGCCATGCCCTGTGCACGCCACTTAACCGTGAGTTACTGCAGTCCTGCTCAGTGTGATCCACTGCTGACCCAACTCCACATTTATTCACTTCAAATACCCAAAAGCTTTTGTTTTATCCTAAAAAAAAAATCCTTAAAAAAAAATATCAAGCTGTTCAGATCTGAAAGAGCCATGCTGTCAAGAACTGACCACACGCACACATTAACAGTAGGTTTCCAGTAAAGTGTTTCAGAGTGGTAAGGTACCAGTTTCAATAGTGCATTTCAATGTAGTTGCATGCTATAAGATCTGATAATACTTTACAGACCATTCTTGGTTTGCCATTCTTTGTCATTACTCATATTTCACTGCAGCTTCAGGTATACCAGCATTTCAGATATGAGGTTGATAATGGTTTGTACATAGATCCACAGAACTAGACAATGTGAATGATAGAAATGCCTCCAGTAATTTTAATAAAAGAAGAATCAAGACTTAATAACAAGGTCCAGCAACAATATCAGAACTCAGGAACTCTTCCAGATATCCAACAGGAAAAGATCTGCAAAAATTAACGTGGCCACGTGAAACAAAAATGCTTGTAGAATTTTACATCTCTCCTGGTAATACTGTAGCTCACCAAAACCCCTGCCAAAGGAACATAATTCTGTTTCCACAGGCAGAAGAAAATGTTTCCACTTGGGTTTTATGCACTAGAGTAATTTCTTACATACCTGCAGTGGTGTACATTGTCAGACAGCCCTACCCTAGTCATAGCTGGGCGCTAATGGGAAGGTTGACTGCAGCAGTGGTGCTATGCTGCAGCTCTGAGTAGTTCTCAGCGCCTTAAAAGTCAGAGGTTTTATTGTCAAGCAATCACCTGGCCCTCCGATCCAGATCCCATTTCAAATCTCATTTGAACAAGTGCTAATCTGGCACAGTCCTCTTGAAACCCAGGGATTCACAGCAGCACCCAGATGGGTGTCACCCACCCTGTCGTCACTATTTCCATTAGCTTCTGCACTGATGCGCTTTGCTCTTCGTGATGGAAACGTGCTCCACAGCTGGCAGTGCCCTCTCCCAGTCTCCAAAAATCTGGCTGCTCTTCTCCGTCTTAATTAGTGTAGTTCATTATCAACAGAAACCAGGGACGAGCAGGCTCGTCAGCCCTGCCGCTCACTCAGCCCCAGCTCTGTGGTGCTGCTGACAAAAGTAAAAAATTGTTTTTCTCGGTAAACTCGACAAATGACTCAGAAAAAACTGCAAGGAGTTATGGGCTGATAGGTGTGGTACATTGTGTGCCCTCTTCTCGCTCACGTTTCTAACCATAACCACTTGAACAATTCTGAAAATCAAACACTGACTACTGCCTTTTAAGGAGCAACAGGCTAAGGACAGCTCAGCTTAATGAAATGCAACTTTCATTCAGTCAGGCTCAAAAGATCTCCGAAGCCAGGGGAGCAAAACTTCAAGCTCTTTTCCAGGATCTCTTCCCGAGCAGCTCACGGTGCACCAGGCTCTCAGCAGATTTAGGACCCCCTTTCATGGGCAGAGCAGCTACTTTCCCAGCGTTGAGGGGTTGAGGGACTTTGGGAGAGCCTGGCAGAATGTCCCCCACCCTGAGACGATATCTGAATCATCCTGGTTTAGGGCATTGCCCGTGCTTGTCCCTCTGGGGCTGTTTCTGCTGTTTCTTGTTACCTACAGCCCAGCCCAGGACGTCCCCAGGTGCAAGCCTCATCAGAAATGGGAGCGAGCCACCTCCCCCGGGGACCATCACCCCGGTTGCTGTGGGTGGCCCCGGGCTCATCCCGTCCTCGCTGGATGTCCTCGGCCGGGTCATGGTCAGCTCCCGGCTGTGCAGGGCTGCACGTCACAGAAAATGACATTGCCTCAGCCACCGCCTTCACGGAGCAGATGTGACACTCATCTGCATGACTCACCAATGGCAGTGTTGCTGCCAAGCCGGGATTTCACCAAAGAGGGTAAAGAAAAATGAAAAAAAGAGTGGTTTTTTTTTTTTTTTTTCCCCTCGAAGATTCACCTTTGTGGAAGGGGAAAAGCGTGGTGGAGGATCTTGTACACCGACATATCTGTTCTGCAGAAAACCATTAATTTAGTCACCAGGTTGGGGGGTGTTGAAGGTTAGACACTTGCTTCCCCTGTTTTGATAAAATATGAACTCATATTTTGGTTATCATAAATGGCATCTTCCCCAAAGGGAAATGCATATTTCAGGTCTTTACCGTTTACTAATACAGCTAAAGAGCAGCTCCTGCTAGCTTTTCTTCAATTGTCCAGCCCTTGGGTTTCAGCAGCCACTTCTGTGCCCGGGGGTTCCTCTGCAAAGTGCGTGTTCAGAAAGTGGTGAGTCCAGCCAAAGTGCCACGGTGCTGAAAATCAGGCAAGTGCACGAGCTGTGTGTGATGCTAGGGACCAGCCCAGGGGAGTTCAACACATTCCTGCTAAAATCAGGAGAACTGGCTAGAGAATCAAATTGCTCTTGGGAAATTTTCACCTCAAAACTGCAATAGCTCAGGAGTTATCCAAAAGGTTTAGCAGCCCACTGCTTAGGTACATGTCATTCTTTTGTGATCGTTTCAGCAAGATTACCCAGTCAGAGAATGAATTTTGATGGGTTTTTTTTTCCCCACCATGTTGAGGAAATTAGCTATTTCAGCACAAATTGGGATATAGTTGCCTTAAAAGCACTGCCCTGCCGTTGAAGATGAACAGAAGTGTCCACGAGAGAACGATGCAAAGCCCAGCACCCGTGCCAAGATTTGCACTGGTCTTCAAATGTGCATATATTTCAAAGACTCAAATCTGCCAACGAGATTAAACACAGGCTTAATGAATGAGGCTTTTTCAGTTTTCAGGAGGTTTCAGAAGATTTTTGATGTGGGCATCTGACATATTAGCAATTGGACTTCTCTAAGCAAATGTAATGCCAATGTATAGAAAATGCTGAAGTACAGTCAAGATTTCGAGCTGCCTGAGAAGCACCCCTGGTGGCCTGCAAGGCTGTGCGCTGCTGGGAGGACCAATATTTCAGAAATGAAACTTTCTTGAAAGGTCTTTCTGAGGGAGAGAGCTGTGATCAGTGAATATGAAAAATGATCTAAGCAAGTCAGACTTCCAGTTTCAAAAACCACAAGAAGCCCCCATGCACATCTTCCCTGAAGAATTTAGATTTGTTTACTACGCTTGCTTCTAATTTTAAACTTTTTTCTCTCTTGCAATTAGCACTACAATCATAATTTGCATTACCAGCCATCGCGATGCTTCACTTGTTCCTGCACTCCTGGGGTCTCCCATGGACACTGGGTTATGCTGTTGATAGAGCAAGCTTGCACCCTGGAAAGTGGGCAATCTAAAAGAGACAGGAGGCAGAGAACCCAAGAGGAGACAAAAATAAAATTAGCCAAAATTGAAGAAAATAGCTCATTCCAAGGTCAGGGATTTTCCATCGTGAGCCTGGGGATCCCCAGCTGAAGCCCATGGATGCTCCCATGACTCACAGAAGAGCTTGTGCAGGCAGTTCTGGGGTGCTGTTCCCCACCAATGGGCTCTTCTTCGGAAAAGGCTTGTTAATGTTCAGAAAACCAAAGCTGAAGTAAGTTCTTTACTTTGAAAATTCAAATGAACAGTCACAGAAAATGGCATCAGCTATCTGGCGCTTTCTGCAGCGCATAGAGATTTAAAGAGAAAGACAAACACACAGAATAGGACATTAGCCCGTGCGCAGAGTTACCAGGGCTAAGCATCTGCACTCCCAGGTAAGCAATAGCAAAGACTTTAACATACCCAAGGCACAGCTAAGCAAGCTCACTGCTAGGCAGAGGGGCTCTTTCTTGTTGAAATACCAAACCAGCCCCCCCTTCCTCCTCCAAAGCTTCCAGCAGAGCTTTGAATGGCGCAGCTTTTCAAATAATCACAGCGATGCCCAGGAGAGAAGAGAAACATCCATCACATACACTGACGCTGTCGCTGCCACCGAGACCGACACCGGGCTCCAGGCAGCAGCACGGCAGATACCAGACCGCGGTCTGCTGAAATGCGTGGACCTATCCCCCAGCTCTCGTGTTCCTCCCATCCTTATTTTTGGAAGACCTGAAAACTGATGTGATAGCAAAAGTCGTGCAGGGCATTTTTTTAGAAAATTGGGCTTGGCCTGGGATTTGAGCAAGCAATCGAGCCGGCTGTCCCACATGGCGCCTGGGTTTGCCCGTGAGGGTAAAATGTGCTGATGGTGCAGGCAATAAATGATGCCTAATAGAGGAGAAACTGAGTGCTCGCTGCTATCAGCTCAATTTTTGAATTATCTGGGGAGCAAATGAATCACTCCAATAGCCAGTCAGAGCTGTCATAGATTTAGCTTTCACCAAAACTGAAACTTATGTTTCAGTAAATTAGCTGTGGATTCTGTACATAACCCAGCTCTTAAACACAGGTTTCAGTTTTGGCTGGGTTAATATTGCCTTGAGTACATATTAACTCAGGACTTGAATCAGTCTCAATTTCACAACCGTGAGGGGCCAAAGCTGGTTTCGTTGGTGCTGGATGCATGCGAACCCGCGTGGAGGTACGCCGACGACCGGCAGGGCTGAGAGCTCTGCCTGCTCCGGCCCCGGTTTGAGGGCAGAGAGGGACGGGAGGGTTAAGGACAGCAAAAAGGGCACTTGCTGGCAAGTCAGAGCCACTTGGCATCCTTCCTTCCTACCTTATTTGATAATGCACGTCCTGCAGAAATGAGCAAAAACCAGGCAAATTGGCACCAAACCCCTGGGAGCAGGCACGAGGACAAGCCCACGTTGGAAAGTCTCCTGCGCTGTTTTCCCACCTCCTGTTTGCAAAACTCCTTTCCTCCAGGCTGCCCTGGCAGAGGTGCGTCCCTCCCCACACTGGAGCTGCTCACACAGAACGGTGGGCTAACGAACGAAGCTACAGCTCCACTAACAAGGAGCAACGCAGAGCTCAGGCATGACAAATGGTGTCCCAAGCAAACGGCCCGGAGAGCAGAACCATCAGGGCACCAGAGGAGGGTTTAGGAGGTGAAAGCTGCCCCCGTGAGCTGTACCCGCGGGGTAAGAGCACCATCGTCCCCGGACTGATGGGGATGATTTCTTCTTTGAGCTCTGCAGGGTGGCTGGGGTAGATGGAAGAGGAGAGTGCTGCCTCCTGTTCAGTTCAGGGTGCTCTCCCACAGACCCACCGCTGCTGCGAACACACCATGGAACGGGGCCGGGCACAGCACCGGATTCCCCACGGACGCGGTTTCGGCCCCGGGATGAGCAGGAGCCGCCACACCGGCTGCCCCAGGGCTCCGCCAGCCCCCCGAGGACTCAACCCCCCTTCACAAGGTGTATACTGAGACCTGCACATCCCAAAAGCACCAAAGGGTTTGTCCCACCCCGAGCTGACGGCACCTTCGCACCGTCCTCGGCACTGGGAGACCCCCCCTCTTTCACCATCCATTGCAGCCACCGTTAGCTTCTAGGTCAAAATCCTCGGAAAAATCATGCTACGAGGCAAGGTTAATTTTTCCAGAGGTTTATCCTGTTATCAACCCCCACCCTGTACGGCTCTGCCCCGATCCCAGCACACACAGGGAGCACCGGTTTGGCCGTGGGACACCAGTCTTCCCACCGCAGCCCGGCTCACAGCCCTTTGCTAACCAAAGCGTCCACTGGTCTTGGTGGAAAACAAGACTCGGTCGTTTGCAGCACATTTGCCCGCTGCACAAAGCGACTGGCAAAACCCCTTTTAGCCATAAATATAAATCAGGGGCATTGCAAGGATTGCAGCTCTTACATTTGACTTTATATTTTCAGCAAAAGCGCTGCCAGCCTCTTCCGAGGAGTGGGCAATGAATTGCCAATCTCTCCTTTCCCGACAGGCAGGAGACAGCTAGCAGAGGAAGTTTGCTTCAGATAATTTTTCTTCTTCTTTTTTTTTACTTTTATTTTAAGCACCATTTTCAGTGAGAGGGGTTTTCCACCATTCAGATTCATCTTCCACTTCTTAGTTACAGCCCTCAAAAGCTACATGGAACACAATAACCAAAAAGGGACAGAAGTCCCTGATCCTGTTACCAAAGTAAACCTTCCTCAGACTTCCACAAAAAGATAAATCCCAGGCAAATTGCGGAAGAAGTGCAGTGAGACCAGCGCTGAGCAGAAGCGGAGCAGGCACCCCAGCTCCCATGGAGGGAAGCAGGTCATACCCCTGGGACCAATGCGATTTCAGTAATAGCTTTTCAAATGCTGAGCTCTACTGCTTTCATAACTCAAGTTCACATTTTCTGTGGGTCTCTGTAATTAAGATACCTCATGGGAGAAACAGCCAGGTTACATCACCCATTCTCTCTGTAAAAAACAAACAAAACAAAAAAAAAAAAAAAGAGAGAAAACAGAAGGGGGATCTGAACACATGGAGGTAGAAAGTTATAAACAAAATGTTTAAAATGCCCCAAGCCTCTGAAAAGCACTTCTGATGGATCATTTCTTAATCAAAAAATCTCTGCTTATATAGGTGAGGTCCAGCTAAGGTTATTCTTCCTCCCCCTACCCATGGCACAGCTGGACACGCACCCTGTGCTGAGGCTGTTAATTAGAAATTCCTCAACTTAAAATAAACAAATTCAACATGAAAAAAAAACCCCTAGCAATTCTATTTTATTGTGTTTTTCTCTGAAAGGGCAGCAGTATCAGCAGCCTCCAGGCTGATTATTCTGGGAATCCACATGATGAAACTTGTTCCTTTTGCCCTGGCTTCTCAGAGGGGCCTCCGAAATGTCAGATTTGAATACAGCCTTGCACGGCCATCGCTATTTCTTTTCTGGTTGAGTAACGCGTCGGCTCAGAGCCCGGGCTTCAGCCTGTACGGAACGGCTCACAGGAGAGTCCCAGGGGCCGTGGCGTTATCACACTAATGATTTCGGAGCAGAAAGCCACGGCGGGGACGCGTGGGAAATCCCCCAGCGGCACCGGTGATGCTGCAGCATCCCTTGCGGCACCAGGGTTGATCCGCCATCACGTGCCATCACGTGCGGCATCACCAGCTGCGGCACGTGTTTTTCTGCGAGTTGGGGGGTAGAAAAGAAAGCCCGGGATTTCTCAAGCCGCAGCGTAAGCTGCTTGGCACTGTGCAAAAAATACATTTCAAAATTCCACTGCGTGAGTGACCCAGCCTGACGTTTGGCTTCAGGCCGAGGGCCTGATGCGGCTGTGGAAAATGAGTGAGGTTGCCTCCATAATTCACCCCGACGGTCATGTTACATTTCTGAGCAGCTGGTTTGCATTATCTGATTTCTCAAACCGTGATAGCTAGTTTCTGTCTTATGACCATTCATAACTATAAAGAGTTTGTATTTGTTACATCGGTCAGCACGTTGATGCTAAATCATGACAAAGACAATACTCTCCAGAAGATCCACACCCCAATAATACCAAAACTAGAAAAAAGAAACTCATCAAAACAGCACTTGTGAAATGACTTGTTCAAGACAGGAGTTACTCAAAATTGCCTCTGTAGGATGCTCAAAAAAAGGCAGTGCAAGAAATATTTGGGTAAGTCAAAACGGACCATATATTCATGGGGTTTTTGCATACTTTTACACTCTTAACTTACCTGCAAACAAACTTGTCTGAGAAAGCCTCGTTCATCCTCCCTGCTCGCTCGGAATATGGACTCCCCACTCCCTGAAACGCCAGTGCTGAGATCTCATTGGTTTCTATAAGGACAGAAACAGGACAGGGCTGTGAGCATCAGAAAATCCCTGCCAACAACTTATTTCAGGAGAAAAGAAAAGAAATGAAAGGCAATAACACCTCCGTTTGTAACTGCTGCCTGGCGGAGCAGGAAACAGCCTCGCATGGACGAGGGCAGCATCACTCTCCTGGCAGGCGGCCTGATGCTGCTTCAATGGGCTCGTTAGAAGAACCAGCAACAAGAGGACATAGTAGCAGCACCGACCTCACCCACCACTCCGTGCACCCCTCGCAGAGTGGCTTAAAATGTCAAAGTACATGCAACCTGGGGGAAAAAAGGAGAGCTCGCTCTTCTAGGTTGGCAGAGGGCACCCTGAAATCCCACGGCAGGATATTGAATAGGGATGTTATTCTCTGTCTGCCTTATAGACTGCAGCAGGCTTCCAAATATTGGGAGTTTTATGTATGCAATTAAAAAAGTGCAAATATTTCTCAGCTAAGTTAATCACCAAAACACTGAATCTACAGATGAGAGGAAGTCTCCATTACTTGATGCTTTTAGGTGATGACTCCAGCTTGATTTAGATCAAATGGAAGTTCTGGGACTGCTAAGAACTTCTTATGTAAGGCTCTCTCTATGTCATATGAGAAGTCCCATTAGAGGTCACAATAACATCTTCTATTCATGATTAGTAACCTGTTTCTGGACACTTAGATGTTACAAGACAAAACAATGACATTGGTTAAATTTCCAAAGAGTAATTTGGGATTTACCTGTTGAGGTCGATACGAGTCACATTGCAAATTCTGACAAGGGTGCTACAAGGGTGCTAGGAAGCAGGTTTCCGGAAGTGAAAAATCCGACGTCATGCCTTGCCAGCAAAAAAAATTATTGAAAAAAAAAAAAGGCAGTCCACTTTATGCTTCTCGCATCAGGAACTGTTAGTCATCAGCGATGAGGCTGCTGAGAGAACAAAGACCAATTGCTTCAAAACTGCTGTTCACACAAGGTGAGCAAAAGGCCACCAAGTCACTGCTTCCCCCAGAGCGTCACTGACAGCAGATCTCCCAAACCTAAAGGGATGAGAAATGGGGAATTTTTGAAAAGGAAAGAAAGAAACACACTATTATGATAGCCTGGAACTAGGGGATCCTTCAAGCTATATCTAGAATAGATAGTGCATAAAATACAGTGTTCCTTTGTCCGAAAGCAATGACAGAGACCAAGAAGGCAAAAAAATGTAAAAACCTCCCACACGAAAGCTTGCCAACATAAGAAAAGCTACACACATAGGCAGCCCCTTTAATAAGAGGCGTGAGATGCCACCCTGCTCCAGAGGACGGGACCTCTGAAGACCACCGAGCCCAAGCCCGGCCTGTGCAGGGTCAGCCAGTGCAAGTTGCCCAGGATCATGCCCAGGACAAACCTTTCCACATGCCACGCTGTGGGGGAAAAAGCATTTGCCTAAATGCCTCTGTTTTACCGCAGAAACGCAATTCTGCTGTCCTGCCGAGTATTTCTTGTGAACATGCAGCTCTTAGAAGTTTGTGGGAGGTGGGGTAAAAGTGTATGAATGGCTTTTGAGTAACACTCTTTCCTTCCTGAAACGATCTTCTTGGCAAACATGAAAGTTGCTTCCTAAAGGTTTAGAAATACACCCACGTCCCCCGGACACTCTTTAGGAAAAGGTGCTTTATTCATTCATGCAACCACTTCGTAGTACTGCAGAGTCAATGCATTTCCACAGCAGTAAGCAAGAGTGAGTCAGAGCGAAACTGCACTGTCAAGATCTCTGACACGGCAAAGGAAATACAGGTAAACACAGCAGAGTATCATCCGTGCGCAGGCCAGAGTTTCCTTTGTGGAATGGACACATCTGGCTTACGCTCGTATCAAAAAAAATACAAACCAGGTTCCAAAACAGAGAGGAGGGAATTGCACAAGACTGAGAACCACTCTGCACACTCTGGTGTCAAGCCGAAATGACTTAATGGAGACCCACAGGTTGCTCAAAATAAGAGAAGTTTGGAAACGAGCGCTCAGCTCCTCGGCAGGAAGAACGGAGGCTTCCCGGTGCCGTGCCGGTGCCGCACCGGCTCCCGCTGTCGGCGGAGGAGATTCCCTTGTGCCCAAAAAGCCTTTGTTAGCATCCCACGAAAATACCAGCACCCAAACCTACAGCTGAGGCTGAGAGTGACCCCTCTGCTGCAGGGGACCCGATGTGCAGAGGAGTGCCCGGGGCTGCATCCTTCACCAAAGGGAGCGGGGGGCTTTGGTCGAGGGCCAGGCTGCCCACGGACCCTCCCCAGGGCATTGCCTCCTGACAGCATCGCACCCACTGACCATACCACATCGGTTTTGATGCCCCGATGAAACTTAAGCAGCCGTCCAGGTCTTGGCAGTGAAGCTTTATCGACCCATGGCAGATTTGAGCTGATCCAAAACAAGCAAAAAAAATCTCCCAGGGTGGGAGCCAAGGGGGAAGCAGGGAAAGGTGGGATGCTACCAGTGGAAATGGGTTGGGTTTAAAATTACTCGGTTTTGTCTGAGCCATCTGCTGCTGCTCGCTCTTCTCCTTTCTGATAGCTTCTGCTGGCGGCTGTGTTAGAGCAGGGGAAGAAAAATGGGTCACCAAATACGACACACACTGTCATTCAGATAAACTAGTGTGCCTGCAGTGATTCACCAGGAGCAGGCTTCCTCATCTCCTCTGGAAGAGGCAACATCAACAACAAAAGGAAAACAAATCAGAACACAAAATCCCACATTGTCTCCACCTCAAACCCTTCAATTACAAATGTTTCATCCCCTTTACTCTGACTCATACATACGTATACCAAACATTCCTCTCTTTTGCTCCTAGAAACAAAAAAAATCTAAACATAGGGTAACAATACTTTGCATTTTTCCAGCATTTTTTTTGCAACAAGGTCCTTCACAGAGGTTTGCAAATTCTACTTAAAAGAAGTTCAATGCGGTGAAAGAAATGAGAATTGAAGTGATTTGTCCAAAGCAAGGTATTGGAGGCAGGCTGGGAAGAATGCACTATTTCAAAATAACACGGGAGCTTTCTTTCAAAGAAATCCCTCTGATTTCCGAAAGGCCAACTTCATCTCCACTTTCTCTTTCTCAGACAACAGATTCTCAGATTCTTCAGTGCAATCTTTATCACAAGGAAGCAAGGGTTTGTGTACTGATATATATACAAAGAGAGCATGAAAGAGAGGAAGGCGGAAAACGATACACGTCAGAGGAATTATCTTCAGCTCTGAAATGGTAATTTTATCAGAGCTGGGACAATAAGTCTCAGTTAACACAGTACACCCGGTTCATAGTGCCAGCACTGGGTTGCTTGGATGGGGCTCCTATCCATTTCTAGGAAACGAAATCAGATTAAAAAGCCAGAAACGTGAGTTCATGACCTGCTTATACACTTTAACACCACACACCAATGTTAAACCAGTGGTCCCCATGGCACAAACCCTGCTCCCACCCAGCGGCTGTGGGTAAGCGGCCAGGCAGCCGTGCACGAGCCCGGAGGGACCCGAGCAGCAGCACAGCCCAGCCGGGCTGGGCTCCTCCACCGCATCCCGGCACATCACAGCACTAATCCTGTTGGCAGTCAGGCACAACACCGGCCAAAGTTTGGGAGCACAGCCTTTGAGTTTGCTGAAGGCAGTGAAAATTCACATTGACTTCAACAGACGTATGCGTTAACTGAAAAAAAATTTTTTAAATTAAGATCTAAGATTATTATCTGTATTTGCAGTAGAGCATTAGAATGCCAAAGGTGACAATGTATTTGTGCAGGTTCATTAAAAGCAACGCTGCTGAATTTTGCATGGTGCTGGGGATCCTAAGTGCAGGTTTGATATGGAGGTTTAAAAATAGAAACACTTTTTTTCCCCTAACAATAGGCATTCATCTAAAAATAAAAAGCAACTGTGAGAATACAGAAGTAACCTCACACAGCACCTTTTCTTCTTCGCATTATATCTAAAGCTTTCCTCTTTAGCCACATTTAAATTTACAAGAAGCAAGCAATGAAAAAAAAAATGCAGAGTCTAAGCACAAAAGATTTGATGGGGTGTGAGGAGAGGAGGGGGGTCAAGAGAACAGGAAACCAAGTTGACGGGAAACCCAAGTGACATTTGGGTTTAATGAATGACTTAAAACCCCAATATTGCTCGCCAGGAAATGGGGAGAGGAAATTGAGCGATGTTTTGAGAGTATAAATTAGGGGCTCCATCAAGGTGAAGGCTGCAGATCTGCTTTTTACCCTCCTGTGAAATTCAGCCGAGGGCTGGACCGAGAGGCGAGCAGCTCCCTTTCGCAGCATGCAAACCTGCTCAGCCCTGGTCTTGCTGCTCCTGGCTGCCAGCACCCTGCCTGCCAGGTGCTCGCCTGCCCACCCCAGCTGCCTCCACTTCTCGGAGCTCCTGCCTGCAAAGCTCAAGGAGCTGAGGATCAAGTTTGAGGAAATTAAGGATTATTTTGTAAGTATAAGCCTGCTAGTCTCTTCTTCTCATTTTGCTCTTTTTTTTTTTTTGCAAAGTTCAGTGATTTGGATGAGGGGGAAGACAGCTTCCTCCTGGCAGAAACGATTTGGTCGTGCATTGTGTAACGGGCTGATGGGGGTGAGCAAGAGAAGCTCAGTTTCATTGCACGCTGAGAGACAACATGCGAGGCTTTTCTTCCTAGTTTTAGTTACAATGAACTCGAGAGATTTCATAATGAATCTTTGTGCACCTTACTAGCCAGACTTCCTCCTAAATGTTGCAGACCAAATTATTCACTTAATTAATCGGAAGGAAATAGTCCTTTCTTCAGGGCAATGAGGTCCGGCCTCGCTGAAGTCAATGCTAGGTGGAAAGGGAAATCTTTTGCTACAGACTTTTTCTTTGAAAGAACCACAAAAGCCTGAAAACGGTATTTTATGACTGGTGAAACGCTACAGTAACTAGCACTTGCTTTGGTGCTTATAAAAGGTCACTGCTTTGCATCGCAGCTGAGGGGAGCCTCAGGGTTGCTGAGAAAGCAACACAAGATGTGGCCAGAGCATTTGTCATTGCATCAGTACCGATAGAGATGGTTGGTCACATCTTTGTTACTATTTTAATTGTTGTCAGTGTGTTTTAGCAAGAAAACAAGATAATTCTCCAGATTAAATCTGAAGCTAATGTGATAGCCATTTCAATCTTGCTGTAAATCTCCCAGTTAATGTTGGGAAGGAATATTTTTAACCTCTGAGGAAAGTTTTTAAGTACCTTGGTGCCATGGGGTGATGCTTTGGGTGGTGCCAGCTCACCCCACCGCAGCTCTCTGAGCTTCCAGAGCTGATGGTGCAACAGGGGCACCACAAGAACAAACACCCTCTGCAGATCGATCCCTTTTCCCCCATTGACTGGAGACTTAGGTAACAAAACCAGGGGGATTAACCCCTCCTGCCGGCGGGCAGCCAGGCTGGGCTGGATTGCCTGGCTTCCAGGGGCTGCCGTAACTTTGACGCCTATCTGAAGAGCAGTGGGGTTTGCATCAGCACTCTTGCACAAACACCCTCTGCAGCTGAAGCGAGCGCGCAGCGCTGGCAGCCGGCGGGAGGAGTTTCACACTAACAAAATCGACGGTACTGAGGTTTGAGATTTCATTATCTTGCTGTCTTGACCTGATGGTCGTTGCACTGCAAGGTTATGGACCAAAGAATTGGTGACTCCTGTGTCCAGTGTTACTGTGCTATGCACACAGGAGTGCTGGGTGCTCTGAGCCTTCGCTTCAGGGAGACCGTAAACGCAAACAAGCAAAACGATCGTTTGGTAAGGCAAAGTGAAAAACAGTGTTGACTGCCTAAGTAAAGCTCATGTTTCCATTGCATCCTTTTGCAGCAATCAAAAGACGATGAACTTAGCATCCAGTTGCTCAGCTCCGAACTGCTGGATGAATTTAAGGTAAGAATTATATGAAGTCCCCTACCCTTCTTCATCCTTCGGCCAGTGTTTTGTAAGAAAGGAAGCAGATTGGAAATTGGGGCATTTCCTTATGTCACACAAGGACAGTTCTGCAGCCAAGCAGTAACACGTGTGTCTGCAGCAGGGCTGACGCACGGTTCCCCTCTCCACGGCAGCTGCAGCCAGCGGTGCTGACATGCTGCATGCGCTCTGATCGCCGCCGCGATTTTGATTTTTTTTAAAAACACCCACGCACCTCGGTGCTGGTGGCCGGCCCCAACGCAGTTACCTCCTCTCGCCCCAGGGGAGCTTCGGCTGCCAGTCGGTGTCGGAGATGATGCAGTTCTACACGGAGGAGGTCCTGCCCAGCGCCATGAAGACCACCACGCACCACCGGCAGAGCATGGGCGACCTGGGCAACCTGCTGCTGAGCCTGAAGGCAACGATGAGGCGCTGTGTGAGTGGGGCTCAGCATCACGGGGTGGGGGGGATGAAACCAATGCTCCGGTGAGGCAGGGCCAGTCCCAGACGAGTAGCAGGGTGGGGAGCGGGTGGTGGGTCTTCCCAGGAGCAGGGGGCAGGAGCGTGGGTGTCGGGATGGTGCGGAGGAGCAGGGCTCCTGGCAGGCAGGGGCTGGCAGAGCCCGTAAGGATGGGGTTTCTCCTAACCCCCACTCTCCAGGCTTTCATCAGTTAAATCACGATGACTCGGAGGCTCCGGTCAGGAGCACCGCTTATTTACAGCCAGCCCCATCCAACAGAGTCTGGCTGAAGAGATAAGGGGAGGGAGGGTGGAGGGTCTGTCCCTTACCTGGGTGCCGGAGCAGCGTGGCTCTGCGACGAAACCTCCCGAAACGGTGACTGATACGGCCGTGACCCCATCACCCGCCGCAGGCTGAGTCAGACAGGGCGAACCCTGCCCCGGGCAGGGAGAACCGCAGGGCTGCCCTCACCCGGGGCCAGCGGCAAGGGGCACGGGGCTGGGAAAGGGCTCGGGGTCCGGGCTCGGGTCGCGTTGGGTTCCTTTTGTCGGTGCAAAAGCGGCTGCAGTCGGTGCCCCAGAGAGCCCCACGGCCGCACGTGGGGAAGGGGAAGGTGGAGAGCGGTGGGGCGGCAGTGACAAGGAGCAGGAGGAGGGGGGAGCGGCTGCCGTGCGCCCCGGGAAGGAAACCCGTGTGGTTGAAGCCGTTGCTCTTGTCTCTTTGCAGCACAGATTCTTTACGTGCGAGAAGAGGAGCAAAACCATAAAGCAGATAAAGGAGACATTTGATAAGGTAAGGTCCCCGCTCGCATGGCTGCGCTGAGGTTGGGAGGAACCCCCCGTCTCGGGCGAGGCAGTAGGTTTTACTGCCGGCTTCAACTTAGGACAGAGAACAGAAGCCAAAAAAAGTCTTTAGCTGTATAAATACTTAAGGCAGCGAAATCCAGAGAGCGATGCTCGAAGGAGCAGCCAGCGGGTTCCGCTGAGGGGTTGGGCAGAGAAGCTGGAGATGTCGGCGGTGTCGGTGGGAGGAGAATACGTCTAGCGATTGTACGTCGTGTACATCGTCACATTCAGACTTAAACAGAGCTGGCTTTCACCTGCAGATGAACGAGCACGGAATCTACAAGGCCATGGGAGAGTTTGACATTTTCATCAACTACATCGAAGAGTACTTGCTGATGAAGAGAAGGAAGTGAAAACGTCCAGGGGTCTGCATCTTTCACACAAAATCCTTCTATTTTTTCAGAAATCACTTTAGGCTGCAAGAGCTCACGAGAGATTAAGTTATCTTAGGGTTCAAGTCAAGAATTACAGATCAATAACTTCCAGCTTAGTATTGTATTTAAAAGTTATTTTTTTAAGAACTGAATTTAATATTTATTACTTCTAATACCTCAGTGTTTATGTTTACAGTATGTTTTGAAGAAAAGGGTGATGAGCTTATGAAATACTATTTATTGTCCAATATTTTTATACTGTTTATGATAGAGCTGTTTTATTCATAGCTTCAAAACACCCAAAGAAGCGTTCTTCTGGGGAGCAGATAATGAGCAGCGCTTATCCTGAATGCAGTTTCACTGCGCACAGTGGCCTGATCAGGAGCAATTCCAGCTCTGAGTTCAGCAAAGTTTAATTTTAAGCAAATGAGCAATCTCCTCACGTTCTATCCCTCTATTTATTTATGCAATCAAATATTTTTATACATAACAACGTCACTGCCTCTGTTTCTGCAGTTGGAATTAGGCGCTGAAATATTCAAAATTATGCCATGGCCTTGCACTGAGAAAAATAACCATAAATGTAACCAAGGACATTTTTTTTTCTCCTGTGCATGCAAAGCAATGTGGAGGAGTACCTGCACTCCTGTGAACAACATGCGATCATGCCACAGCAATAGATCAGTTAACCCCACCTCTATACTTCAGCCTATATATTAGTCCAGATTGAAGAAAAAAATAGTATTAGGAATGAAATGTTTGGTTCTAATAGAACTTGACTTCAATGTTGCTAACGACAGACTTCCAGAGCTGCTGGGTTGGCCACCCTGCACTTTCGAAAGTTAATCTTACTATTTTCCAGTCTTTGATTGGGTTTTACTTGCTGTTTTGTTGGGTTCTTTTTTCTCTTTTAGAAGTTAGAGGATATTTAATTAACCACCATTTTAAGGTGGCTTGGGTAATTTGCATTCAAATTTATAAAGCTGCACGCAGCACTGACAGTATTCAGGTTTGTGTTATTTCTAATCCTGCGCACAAGGAGCCACAGAGGCCGAGTGCTACGGAGGGGAGGCTGCAGCGAGGGCAGCGTCGGTGCCCCTGAGAGCTCCTGAGTTTTGGGCTCCCCTTCCTCCTTGCCTCAGCCTCCTGCGTGCCCCCATCGCAGGAAAATGCCATAAACCAGAGGCATATGCTTCTAATATTTAGAAGTATTAGGGCACCACCGTGATGAAACACTGTCGGTTTGTTGTTTGCTTTGTAAGTTACCACTGAAGAGAGGTTATTTATACTTGATTTATTCTATTTTTAAGTTAATGGTGACAGAAGGGCATTCCTGCTGGCAGCCTGCCCGCACAGGAGCTGGTTATCCCAGAGCGAGGGCAGCCCCATGCAGGAATGCTGCTCCATGGGTCGCTCCTTCCGCTGGAAGCAATCGGGTGGCATCAGCTCAAGTGCAGCATGGGAGCCAAACACTGTAAAACTTTAATTAAGCTTCTTACTAGGACACATTAAGCTCCTGTTGAGCCAAGTCTGTACTCGTTTTTCCACCAAACATCTTGACTTCAGTGTTATAGGAGAAGCAAGAATGGCTCCAGAGCCGTGGCGAGAGCCAAGAGCATCAGGGTCTCCAATTCCTGGGGGGGGGGGGGGCGCGTTGGCGGGGGACACGGCTTCTGTCACTGTGTGAACGTTTGCATGTTTATCTGTATGAAAAGAAATCTTCTGGTTTTGCTAATAAAGACCTCATAATGAGTAAAGCCTCTGTTCTGTTCTTGTAAGTTGTTAACAGGGCTGTAAATCAGCACCAGCGCATAGGTGCTGTGCCCACTGTCACCGTGCCAGGGAAGAGCCCAGTGGGCACGGATCTGGGTGAGGAGGACCACCGAGGATGCCTTGCATGCGTTAATGACCAGGGAAGCGAGAAGACTGAGGTCCTCACATTTAAATGCAGATTTCTGACAAAATTTGCTGGAGCAAAATACCTGCCAGTGATTTCTTACACTAGAGGAACACTGGCCCCAAGGTACTCTGTGGGTCACTCCAGCCTCTTCAGCCTCTAACTCTACAAGTGTTTCAGCCATCGCCCTTTTCAGAGCAGCCTTTACAGTTAAATCACTGGTCGTGTGCCTGAACGTCATCGATAATCACCAGCGCTTTCACATCCCTGAGCCTCCCTGCCCCTGATTTACAGGGGATAGCGCTGCTGCCTCTGTTTATCTACTGAAAAGTTTTTAACTTCTATTTGTTCTCAGTCAGGATGAGGCCTTGATCCTAGATCAGATCATAGATACTAGCTAAAAACTAGACTGATATAAATTAACAACAGAACAACTTGCTTTTCCTCAGGCTGAGGATTATGTATCTATGCACATGGATCCACATGCATGGCAGCTGAATCCCAAACAAAACCGAGCAGGCGTGCATGCGAGAATTTACAGCTCTGTTACTAACAAACTCAGAGTTGAACCACTGTAACCATTTCCAAACTCCAGCTCACACCGACAGGCCTGGGCGGCTGTTGGCAGGTACCTGCCCGGCCACGTTCCTGTTTCACTTTCGAGCCCTTTTTGTTTTCACCGCTCTTAGCCCTTTAGTTGCAAGTCCAGCAGACTCCAGGTTTCTTTCCTCACTGCATTAGAAACAAAAGTTTTTTTCAGTTAATATGGTGATTTCAAAGTCTGTTTCTGCCCACACTTCAGTCTGGTGTTGGTCAGTGCAATTGCTGAATTATCCCAAGAGATTATTTGTGTTCTCAGTAAAACCTGCACTTACAAGCACTGCTTGAAGCTTCACTCCAGGCAGATCTGGTCCGCGTGCTCCCCTGACCCCTCTGCACCTATTTTCATCCCTTTTATAAAAACTTTTCTTCCCTAGGGAGAAAGGAAACGGCTCTCAGAGCCCACGTTGCCAGCTCAAGGCAGGAGCCCAAGGACCCTCGTGAGCAAAACCGGTGCCTGGGCTCTGCCCTGCGCAGAGAAAAGGGCAGCATCAGCTCAGCTGTGGTGAGTTTTTCAGTAAAGCTCAGTCACTCTGGTTAAAGTAACCACAGGAAGGAAGCAGATGGGATGCCTCTTGCTGTACAGAGAATGAAGGTTTCCAGTTACCTGATGCTACAGGAGTCATTTGATTCAGAAGAAAATGGAGGCACAGCGAGTCAGCAATCTGGACGGGAGGGCTGGCTGCTCACCAAGGCATCAGCACGAGAGAGGAGCTGGCACGATGGGGAGATGCAGCTCCACTCCTCCAAAACTGGGTTGGAAAGCTGGAGGGACTGCAGAAAGGTGCTGCGGGGTTCCCAGCCAGGGGCACGGGTTCACTCGAAGGAGAGAGAAACAAGGGCCAGGGAACATTTAGTGCTAGATCACCACGCAAACCATGTGCAAATAAGCCTGTGCCATTTGTCACTAAAACATGGGGATGTTTGCATCATGACGTGGATCTGGTGGGCAAAAGCACGCAAACACACCTCTGACTAAACATATGTATCATCTCTAAGAAGTTTTAGGAAGGGTGTTCTGGAAATCCCAGCAGAAGCCATCTGGGCAACCAAAGGCAGCATCTACCATGGAGAAATGACATTTCCAGTGGAGGAACAATCGCCATGATTCATCTCTGGCCATTTCCTCAAGCAGCCTTTTCCCATTGCTAGACTAGCCCTGTCCACAACAGTCCCTCCCTGCCAGGACGCACTGCTTAAAAAAAAAGAAAAAAAAAAAAACAAACAAACCACAAACCCAAAGGGCAGCCTGCAGAGCTGAGGCACCCAAGGCACCGTTAAAAGTCATCCATCTGACTCATGACACCTACCTCAAACCAGAATCACAGCACCAGCATCACCCAGCTCCCTGCTCCCGGCATCTTGCCAGGCTGCGCCCAGACCTGATGCCTGCTGCACCCTCTTGGGTCCCATGTGCCAAAAACATCAGTGTTTGGGGGAAAAAAAACAAAAACAAAACGTCTTTTACTACGGCAGCTTGATGCCATCATGGTGCGAGCTCTGTGCACGCCCTCAAAGCTGACTGAAGCAGCGGTGGGCAAGAAGAGCTGAGCCGAGAGCCGGAGCGGAGCTGGGGCTCAGCCCTGCCTCTGCTGTACCAGATCCCGCCGGGGCTGGGCGAGCCGCAGGATGAGACCCCAGGCACAGCATCCCCTCTGCAAAACAAAATGGGACAGTGCTCCCCTAGCACACCTCTTCTGTGTGCAACCGTCTCCTTCTCCTGCAACCCTGAAAGCTGCTGCAACGGGGAGGCTGCATGCCCCAGCGCGGTGCATTATCCCCCATCACTTAGTGCTGATGTAGTTCCTGCCAATCTCAGTGTCAGTCTTGGTGTTACAGTAACAGCACGAGACTGTCACATAGATCAGAGGTGGTGGTTTTCTGTTTTTTTATCCTACAGAAGCAAATGGTTTCCTTGCTAGGTATCTTCTTCCTGAGAGCTCAGCCCACTGCCTGATCAGCAGCCCTGGTACCTGGGAGCCTGAGTCACTCTCCCACCCTCGGCCACTGCTGCCTGCCTAAGCAAGGCTGAGCTTCTCACAGGGCCAAATGCTGAGTCTCAACCGAGCGCTGCTAACGCCACAAAGATTTCTGTCTGGTGCGGGTTGCATGTGGTTAAGCCGCATTTTGGGTTAAAATAAATGTTTAAACACAAAACCCTAGAGGAAAAGAATCAGACACTTGGTCTAAATACAGAGAAGGGAGATTATCAGACCTTCAGTTCCCGAGGGGCAGTTGAAGAGCAGAGCATCACCATCAGGCCAGAAACAAACCCTCTGGGAATGGCGCGGCCAATCCATCCCATTAGAATGCAGCCAAAATACATAAAGATCCCATTTCTGCCTCCCAGCACACCCCATCGGTCAGCGGCACCGGTGCTGCTGCCTTCAGACAGTAACACCAAGAACCACCGCCCGATTTTCATTTTCCTCTTTAGAAAGTCCAGTCGGTGCTCACTCAACAGAAGCTCCATCTGTGGTTGAAGCCGCACATTTCCGACAGCCCGGTGCGGAGCAGCGAGCCCCGAGTGGGCTCTGCGGCACAGGACCGGCGGACGGGGACAACCCACTGCGGCTGGCAAAGTCCAGGCTTGCCTAACCATGCCGTCACGCAGGCAGGGGTTTTCATGGTGAAACTGGCTGAGCTGCAGCAGATGAATCACTGCCAGCGAGTGCCGGAGCAGGCGCATTGGTGATCGTCCCCGCTGCCAGCAGCACGGCGTTTGCAAAGTGCTGCAGTGCAGGCAAGTCACTCACTTCTTCCACTCTTCCACCCCCCCCACCCCATCGGAGAGAATCCCGGCTCGTGGGAAGATGCAACACCCAGCCAGAGAAAAAGAGAGTGTGGATGCTGGGTTTGCACAGGGAAAACGTTAGTAGTTTCTCAAATGCTTTAGATGGAGAAAACTCCTGAGGACTCCAGAAGTGCCAGAGCATCAGCTGCTCCCTGGTAGACAAGCAAGTTTCACTTCAAATAAGGAACATGCCAAAAGTGGCAACACATGAGAGCATCTGCTGCCTGAAGAAGCTGTTTCTTCTGCTTTTTCTTTTTTCTCTTTAGAAACTTTCCTGAAAGCCATAAGCACCCTGGTGCTGGACAGTATGTACTTGCTGTCAAGAAAGCAATTAAACTTCTCGGTCATCTCCTGTTGGCCAACACAGCGAGGGCATATGAGCTGATCCCAGCTGAACTGGTGGAGGTGTCTCCTGAATGCAGCAAAGCAGATACCGATATCTCCTCTCAGGGGCTGGGTATGAGGAACAAAATCCCACTGGCTTCTTTCTTTTAACAGGAAAAAAAAACGTGTTTCTTGGCACAAGGAAGACAAACACCTTCTCCGGGACCCTTCAGCCTCCTGGAGTGCCACGAGGACCAGGAACCTGGCTTTTAGTGATATGAGGGACCTTAAGCACTAAAGGGACAAAATCAAAAAAAGTAAACTCTATTTTAACTGTTTTTAAATGGCAAAAGCTTTCAGAACTTTCCTGATTTCGGTTGTGGTTATATTTAATGCTTGTTATTTAATTTTAACTGGCTGTACCACTCAGCCCCATGCAGCTCGTGCCTCTCCGTGTCCTAGATTTTAGCAGCACGTGACTGAAATTGGGGCTTTTGTCACGAAAGAGGTCAGGCAGAGCAGCGAAAACAGTGTGGCATGCCCCAGCTGGGCACACACGTTCCCCAAGGGGAGCAGGGGGAAGCGGACACGGCCCCAGCTTTGCAGGCTGCCACTTTCTTATCTCAGCTGTGCCTGGGTGGCAAGAGCCTGACTAATACCGGGTGCAGGTGGGCGCAGGATTACTAAAGCCAGGAGCGTGATGCCACTGGCACCCCGCTCACCGCAGCCACGTTTTCGGTGCTTGGGGGCCCGGTTTCTGGGAAAGGGCTCATCTCCATCTCCCAGGGCCAGCATCCCATGGACCCACTGGGGCATGGCCGGAGGGCAGGACGCCAGCCCCGAGCATCCCTTGGAGTCCAGGGAACCGGCACATCCCACCCCTCCCTGTGGGGCTCCACTTTCGGTATTTCAGCAAGCGAAATCTAAGCCCGACACCTATTCATCTGTGCTCTGGCTTTACCGGTAAGGTGGAGGAACAGCAGCTCCGGCTGTCTCATAGCGAGAGGCGTGCAGGGGCATGCACGTTCCACCCCGCGCGTGGGGTCTGGCACACGTCGGGTGGCCGGGGGCTGCCCTGCCCCGCTCTCGGCATCGCCGGGAGCCTTTTTGGTCTCGGCACGGGTGAGGGTGGCAAGCGGGGCTCCCACAGGGATCACGTGCGAGGCTGATGAGTGGGTGCTCTGCTTTCAAGGAGCAACAACGGTCGTGCCTGTGCCCCTCTCTGGGGACAGAGCCCAGAGCACGGCACGCTGCAGGGTGGGAACCCTGCAAAAGCTACGGGTTATATAGGAACAGGCCTTGCTCCTTTAGGAAGTCAAACAACTGCTCAACTGTCATTTTGTCCCCTGCAAAAGGCCAACCATGAGCGTTCTGCAGGCTTTAAAGGTTGAGGGCAGATTATTCGGGAGGAAGGATTTCACCAGCTGCCCCAACATCAACGTTTCTTCTCTCGTCTAACACCACGCAGCAGAGTTTGTCCTAGCCCTTTTCTGAGCTCTGCAGGTTCCCATCACAAACTCATCTACTCTCCGACAGCATGGGAGAACGCAAGGCAAATAGAAAAAAAGAAGTGTAGGTTAACACCCCCCGCAAAAAGAGCTCTTAACAACAAGCAAGCATACTGATTGTTGGTCAGGCCCTGTACCTGGCCGTTTCCACCCGGCTTCACCAGTAAGGGTCTCGCATTCCAGTGCAGAGCTTCAGGAGCCGCCCACGTTCCTCTCCAGGTGCAGCACCAGGACAGCGATGGGAAGCCAGAGCTGAGCAGCCCCAGGGCTGCACCCCACGCTCCCCATCGCTGAATCCCCCAGGTTACACGGTGGAGACGGGCATCCCAGCGGGATGCATCCAAAGTGGGCAGAAGGGATGCAGCCCCAACATACAAAACCGGAGGAAGCATTGCACCATTTCTGCTGCTGCCGCAGACACTGTTTAGAGCAGAAAGTGAATTACAAACAAAATTGATAAAAGGGGCTACGGGGTAAGCAAAGCCAAGCAATTCCCCCGGTTGCACCTGCAGCTGGTGAATGGGGGTTGTGCAGGGCTACAGGGACTTTTGGGAGCCAACGGGCCGGTTCTCAGAAAGGCGCCTGGTTTCGGCGAAGCTCCTTTCCCATGCGGCGTGCTGGGCTCTGCCGCCAGCCGAGCCCCCGGCGCGCCCCACCGCCCGCCAAGGAGCCGAGCACCTTCTGCCTGCATCTCCTCCGCACACAGGCAGTTTCGCAATGACTAAGGACTGGTTACCCTCAGCAATACAGAGACCCGTGGCAGGCTGGAGAAGCAGCCACCTAACAGGAACAGCAGCCGCTTGCTTTCTCCTTTGCGCTAAATCGCTTTATCCTGATACGTCCCGAGGCTCTGGGGAGGATTCAGCTCCTGATATTGAAACTCAGCCCCAGGGTGGTTCACATGACGCCTGTCAGAGCGCAAAGTGGCAGACTGACAATGTGATGCTGCAGAGATGCACGAACCCCATGACATTTTTGGGTCCTATCCCAACTGGCAGTCTATTAATTTGTGAAAGAGCATGGTACAGATGCACTGACTCACTCTTGGGGCTATTAGATGATGGAGAGAAAGGAAGGGAATTTGTTGAATTGGTTCCCATCCATGCCCGCTCTTCAGGTGCTTAAATCCGAGCCCTTCCCTGGGCCTTCTGACGGAAGAGGAGATGGAGATTCCAGCCCACAACATGGGGAGAAAACCTCAGCTGGATGGGGATGGCAGTTCAGCGGTTTAACCCAGCCAGTTCTCATTTTCCACCTCTGCCTTCTGTGGTCTGTTGCCTTTTGCCTCTTGGCAGGGTCTCTCCACCATTTCATCACACCCTGAAGCAACAAAATAGTCGTCTTTGCTCCAGACAATGGAGCTGGACTACAAGCTTCCTTTCCTGGCAGTAGTGCCAAATTTCTTTTTCCTTGAGCTGAAACTTCATTTCCTGAATCTTTTGCAATGCTGACCCCAGCTGCTGTGATCGGCACATCTTGCACAGCCTCTCCATAACCTGCTCGCAGCTTCCCACTGCTGGGTCAGCCAGAGTCGCTCTGATTTTCAGAGTGGCGAGGAACACCTTTGCCTTTCCTGGTTGAAAAAGGTGCTGCAAAAGTCTAGAGCAGGATCCTTGTGGGCCTGTTGTAACCTAATAGGACAATTTCTGGAGAGCACATTACTGTTAGTGAAAAGTACGTTTTGTTCCTGGGCACCTTACTTGTACAGCTGGGTCTAAATCGTCAGCCATCTCCGCCTGCCATTTTACAGTCAGCTCCAGCAAACCCTCAGCAGAACCCCTCTAACCCCAGGTTCAAGCAAGCCTGACGGTAACAGGTCCTTTACGAATCTGGCATTTTTGAGCATTAAGGAATTTAGCTGTGCCAGCACGGCTCATCCCAAGCTCCACAGCAGGAAATCCTGACAACCCCCTCATGTGCCTGAGCCCGATTCTTCGAAATACAACCATCATCTGATTTTTCACAGAAGTTTTGCTTTTTTAAATTGTACATCTCACCATCAGCTGTACCTGGGGTACAAACCAACCTAGGACAGAAATGCAACCTAAGTCAAAGCCTGCTTGGCCAACAGAAGACTACAGTTAGCTTCCATTAGATTTAGAGCAAGTACTGATAGCCCATGTACGGGAAAACATCTACTCTCATTCAGTCATAATCCTTGTCCTTAGAAAACTAAGGGCACTAGCAAAATAGCAACCATGCACAACCGCTTAGTACTCCTCTCGTCTCAATTGCACAACGCGCCTTCCTGTCCCACACATCCCCAAGGGCCCCGAGGACAATTTGTCCCTCTGGGGTTGTCCAGGGTTGGCCAACACTATGGGAGTGCAGCAAACCGCCGCTGCAGCCATGTCTCGAGGAGGGGGAGATGCGGTGCTGTCAGCTCTCCGGGCCTTGCCTCTGTCCTTGCAAGAGCAGCAGCGACTTCTCACATTGACAGACTAGGAAACAGAGATCTTTGTGATTCATCTCTCAGGTAGTAGCAAGCACTGATGATCTACCTGGAGCAGAGCCAGGCTTTTGATCAAAACCAATCCCTTTGATAGTGAGAAATATAATTTTTTTTTTCCTTAGCAGGAAGTTTGCTACTAAAAATAAGAAGGTGCGGTGAGGAAAGATGGTTTATTTTCCTACTAACTACTAAAAATTAAAAATGTTGTGGTGAATCTTTCACATATTCCTTCAGAGTCAGCAGGTCACACGTACAGCCCCTTGATTTTGTGTGAAGCGTTAGGCAGCTACGTCATAGCCCATACGTACATGGATTACGTGGTGGACGAGGATGCTAAAAGGTTACGTTAAATTTAAATTCAAGTTGAATTCTACAGTTTCAGCTCCAAAATGAGACACAACTATTGGCATAAACCACATCCCTTCAGCATCTGCAGCAGCGCGGGATGCAGTTGGATACCTGAGAGTTTTTATTTGTAATTGTGAAAGTACGCTCGTCAGACAGGAGGGCTGTGTTTCGTTCGGGGCACCCAGCCTGGCGGCGTAGGGGAAAGGGAGAGCTGTGCGAGTGAGCATCGGCTCAGCTGGGGCTCCCTGGAGGAGAAGGTCAGCCCTCCTGACCAGCTCTAGATACGAGGTGCGGAGATGAACCTGCCCAAACGCTCTCCAAGCCCGATCCCGAGCCACAGCAGGAGGCTCCTAGGACGTGGCTAAAACGAAGCCAGCCCAGTGCCAGCATCACAGGGATGAGAGCAAAGTCAGAGGTCCCACAACAGCACAGGGCATAGCAGGGAAAGAGGCATCAAGGTCATAACCCAAAGGTGTAAGAGGACAACGGCCCTCAGCACTCCCAGAAGACCTTAAATGAAGTTCAGAAGCAAGTCCTGGGTGGTGGGAAACCTCAGGAAGGAAGCTGCAGGCTGCTTTTGTCATTTTGCTTGGATGCAGGCATCTACTGTGTCTAGAGCCACAAAATACAGCCTTCGAAGCCCAGGGATGCCCTTCGCAGTCTCTCTGTGACATTTCTCCAAAGCTGAAGACAAACCCAGGGCGATGGGAGAGCACTTTGGAGGAGGACTGTATGAGCAGACACCGGGGAGGGTGTCCAGCTGTGGGTCCAGGTTCTGGGAAGGAGTAAGAGCGATGGCCAAGGAGCCTGCTGCTGCAGAAAGAAGGGACACTGAGGCACACTTTGGTGGAAGCTGAGCCAGCTGGTCCCTCGCGTTGGGCTGGGGGAAGCATGCGTGCCTGTGCTGCCAAGGCACTCGCACACCAGAGCAGCCTCTGTTCGTCACTGTCACCCAAAAGCACTGACTGTGGTCACCAGGGTCCAGATGGTGGGTGTGGGATTTCGTTGTCTGCATCACCACTCCTCGTTTCCAGTTAGGCTTGAAGTGTTTTCAAAAAGAGTTAGCAAGAGAGACTCTCATACGCTTATCTCATTGCCCTTTATCTTGGTGGCTCATCTCCAGCTTCTAGTTAAAAGAAGACATAGATGGCTGATTTCAAGTCAAGCAAAGGTCAGGATGAACCAGGTGACAGCAGTACAGGTGTGCAGAGATTGCAGTGCTGTTACTTACCTGCCAGAGCTACTGAGGAGGAGATGAAGACCTTCACAAATTCAGTTCTGTCAACTTCCTCTTCTTTCCAAATAACTTCTAGTTTCAGAGCATCTCCACTGCAAAAAGGGGGAAAAGAAAAAACCCTTATTCAAAGCTCCAGCCTCTCCCCAGCACACAGGCTGGCAGAGTTGCTCCGATTCACAACAGCCGGTGCCCTGGGCCTCCCACCAGCCACCCCATCGTCGCAGCATCCCCCCTCCCCACGGGAGCTCTCTGGGCTGCAGAGACAAACCGCGGATCCCCCAGGGGAGGAAGCTCTAATGCGATAAAGCCCAGGGGAAGCAGAGCAGCTTACCTGCTTTTCCCCCACGCCGATGCACCCTCTTTGCCAGCCCGGCAGCGACGGCTGCTCACAGCGCGGGAGCCTCAGAGCCCGGGGCTGGCACGAGCGGTGCGGGGGCTGCAAAACCCCATCTGCTAAACTGGAAATATCGCTGTGAAATGACAGCAGTGGCAGTGCTTAGCTGGGTCACAAGGTAACAGGGGATCCACCCATAGCAGAAGGCTCAGATATGTCCTGTGCGAGGACCTAACCCTGCACCAAAGCGCTGGAGAGCCCGGGATGCCTGTATCATGGGTACGGGGAGGTGGGGGGGCACTGGGTGCTGTAAAGCCAAACCTGCTTCACCGGCCCCAGCCCTGCTCAGAGCATCCCTGTGCTGCCCCTGCCCCGCGTCCCCAGGTTTCCGTACCCTGCTCCCACCGCAGCTGGCAGGGTGTGCAAAGAGTTGTGGCCACCATCTCTCACATGTCCCAGATCGGTGCCCGATTCAAACATTTTATATCCTGGCTCCCCTTTGAGTGTTTTTTCCCCAAGCATGATGTGTAGCATCGGTCTCATCTCCCCCAAACATAACTGGATTCCTCCACGCTGCTTTTTTCATCCTTACCTGATACCGGCGAGCAAACGGCACCGAGCATTCCCCCAGCTCGCAGTTGCCCTCTCCTCTGTTCTTCAGCCTATTTATTTACAGCGCTTTGTGAACAAATCTGCCTAAAAATTTTGCTTTCAAACCTGAGGCAACAAAACATCACCCTGTATGAGTAAGTCTCTGTTCTCACCCAACGCCCACACTGACCCAGCTATTCCTTTTAGTATCAACAGCTTTACAGAAAACAGACCTCTGTTTTTATCCACCTAGACAGACGCTATGAAAGCAGACAGAAAGAAAGAGTCTGGCGTGTGCTGCAGCGAGCGCGCGGCCCCTCCAAAGAGAGATTTCTGCTGGGGCAGGAGGGAGAAGCAGTGGGTGGAGGGGGGGGACACCGTGCCCACCCTTTCCTCTCCTGGAGATGGGAGCAGGGACACGCAGGAGAGCCCAGGGAGCCGCAGCAGGGCCACCCTTGGGAGAGCTGCTCTCCGCTGCTGGCTTCAATACTAATGCCAAAATGGGGGGGTGGGGGGGTCGTGCAGCCCTGGGAGCAATCCCCTGCCCCGGGCGGGTGGGGCGGGTGGCTGGGTGGCCATCGGTGCCCGCTCCGCTCTGCTCTTCCCTCCCCAGACACAGATAGAAAACATTTCAAGCCGCAAATCTTCCCGCCGGAGTTGAGGTTTGTGTCAGTAAGCACCGTAATTTCCAGAACAGCCTCTCAGTAATAAAGGAAACCTGAACCTCAGCCCCCCGCCCCCCAAGGCAACCTTACGGTTTTATTACTAGGACTATGTTTGTTTAGAAAATCTGGGTTTTTTTCCAAAACACTGAACCTCCACAAGCCCGTCAGACCTAACAGCAGCTGCGGGCTGAGCCCCTGGAAAAAATCTGCCTGCACTTCACACCTCTCAGCGCTGTGTACATTTGTACAGTCCGTGTTTCCACTTCAGTAGAGCAAATGGCATCATGCAAACAGACATGATTTACTGTTAGGGTTTTAGGTATTAGCTCACTGTTTTGGAACTTGGCAGCTGAAGACACCACTCCTCCCTGCTTGGCTTTTGCAAGTGGGAGCGGAGGAGGTCGCCGAAGCTCCTCTTCTCATCCGTCTCCAGCTCCCACCTCGCAGCACCTTCGTGGGATTTGACTTCGTTCCTTCCTGCCCATTTGCACAGCAGCATCCCGCAGCCGCGCTTCTCGGAGCAGCTCACGTACCCTCCAGGAATAGGACAAACGCTCCCCAGCCTTCCCTGCTTGACTGCCACACGGCCGGTGCCACCACTGCTCACACCCCGGCATTAAAACACCTTCTTAAGCAAAAGCAGCAACGTGCCATCCTGCACCCTCCATCCAAGAGGCACGGCCTTGCAGTTAAATCAAAGCTGGGACTTTTTGGTTTTGGGATGCTGTGCCAGCCGCTCCGCACAGCGCACAGACCCCACAGCTCCAGCCTCTCCTGCCTCCATTACACCCGCAGGGGCAAGAGGAGGTGATACCTCAACAGCCCAGCCCCGGTTACAGCCCCCAGCCTGTAACCGCAGCTCAGCATCGTTTACACCTTGAAAAACATGACACAAATCCAGCCGGATTCCTTCCCCCCCCCGTGGGACGGGGAGGGACCATCCGCAGGCACTCAGGTCCGGGCTCCATCAGCCGCAGAGCTGGACATGGTGCTGCCTAAATGGGACCAAGCTGCTCTGCCAGAAAGCCCATCACAGGGTTTGCTCTGCCCTGTCCTGCCTGCAGGCAACTGGGGGCCATCGCAGCGGTCACGGCATAAAAATTGCAGGGACAGAGCACCAGAGGCGATAACGGGATGCTGGGGGTGAGGGGTCCCACAAGGCTGGGCTGGGGCCACTGGGGCACCCCGCGTCCCACCGATTACACGGGCAAACTTGCACTAAGCCGAGCTTTTCTAAACCCGCACAGGGACAGCACAACGTCAGGTTTTGCAAACGCATTAAAGGCACCATAAAGAGATGCAGCCTACCAGGCTTTTCTAAGACAACTCAAATGTTTCCTCCTAACAGATACAAGAGCAAGCCGTTTGGCAGGGACCAGCGTGTAAAAAGTGCTTGTTTAAGCATTTTTAAGCGCAAAGGGGCGGGTTTGCGTCAGGCGGAGGCAGCTCAGCTCGGGACCCCGGCAGCTCCGAGTTCCACTTTCAGCCTCTCACGTTACACTTTGTGCAAACGCCGCTGCACGGTGGTAGCGTTTTGCTAACTTGTCGAAAAGACGAAAGCTTTTCAGTCAATGCATCTCCAAACCGCAACATGTGCCGACAGTTTTACTGTGCTGCCGGCGCATGGCCGCAGCTGGAAGCTGCCATGTGGGACCTGCAGAACCGCCGCGGCCGAACTCTCCCTCCGAGCTGCTGCTCCTGCAGCCGTCCCTCCTGGCAGCACCCTGCGCTGGGCTCAGCTAAACCCCATAGGCGACAGGGAGGGGGAACAAAAAAAGAAAATTAAAAAAATATGATAAAAAAAAAAACAACTCAGTTGAGCAAACCCTTGGCAAACCTAACGTTTCAAGGTCACAAGGAGTTGCAGCGTGGGGAGAAACTTGGGACTCCCAGGACCAGAAGGCTTGCAAGAAGGGAGCAGAGCCATGTACCACCCCGGGAACTGCAGCTGCTGGGACCGCAAAGCTCCAGGTCCTCTGGGGGCCGATGCCATCCCCTCCCCACCACCACCTGCACACGGGTTCCTGTCCCTGCGCCTCCAAATTTGCCCTGCGTAAGCTGGAGGGAAATATTTTAACAGCAGCAGCAAGAGATCACAGGGCTGACTTGACTGGGGAGACACTTGAAGGCATAAAAGAAAAAGTAGTAGGACCTACAGAAAAGGTCTGTCTGTCTGCAGCAGCTATCCTGCGCCACGGGCAGGGGCTGCGCAGACCCGCCGCTCGCTGGGCAGCCTGGCAGGGCGAGCACGTCTTACCTGGGCCAACGCAGGATCCTCCCAGGCCAAGAAACGCTCGAAGTGATGGCTTTAATGAGCTGCTCAGAACTGGGGAGATGCTGGGGAAGCCCCCGGGACCAGCCCCGCTCTGCCGTTAGCAGTGGGGGTCCCGCACAAAGAGCCAGGCACAGCCCTGTGGTCTGGTGCAGCACTCCAGACCCGACGGCACGGCAGTGAGCGTTGGAGCAGATTCAGGCTGAATTTCACCCAGATGTAGATTGAAAAATACCTCTGGGCACTCCGGCAGGTGGGGCGAGGAGAGCCTCTTGCATCCCATCAATCCCATTAAACCCAGCAAGAGGCAGCGTGACAGTCAGGCCTGAAGATGTGGTTTGAGCAAAGGAGCCCCCAGTAACTGGGGGGGGGGACATTGGGGCACCCCCCTCCGGCTCACCACGGCTGGTCCAAAAACCTGCATCGTCCGCGCCACAGCCTGCCTGCAGCCAACCTGCACTGTGGGGCGCGCATCCCACCCCACATTTCTACATCCCCAAAAGGCCCAGAGGCACCTGGAACACCGGGACCCTTTCCAGCAGGGAAGGAAAGGCTGGGAGACCCCCCGCTACCTTCCCCCGGCCCCATCCCCAGCACTTACTGCCCCATCCCAGGACGTGCCGGAGCAGAACCAGCAGCCGCTTCGCCCCAGGGATCTCTTGTGGTTCTGAGGTACCCGGGTGCTGCAGGCGAAGCAAAAACCCGCAGCCGGCTCAGCAGAGAGGTTTCAGCAGCTCTGGCAAGGCTCATTCCGCCAGCGCTGTCAGAAAACACAGCTCCATCGGTCGGAGCGAAAAGAAAACTAACCCGGCTCCAAGCGTGAAATAATGAAACAAATAATCAGATAAAGCCCTTTGTATTGCACGCGCGGAGCCTTCCTGCTCTGTGGTTTGGCAAAGCCTGTGGGCAGCGCTCCCGTACTCCCAACCTGCCCAGCGCTCAGCTCAGGGGCTGCAAACTCACCCGGGGGGGATGCTCGGGGGTCCCCAGCCCAGCCCCGAGTCCCCCAGGGAAAAGCCGCACGTGCGGGAAGCGGAGAAGCGATGGTTTGGAGTCAAACAACCCAACGGGACCCGTCCCCATCCCTCTGCGGCCCCCGCACCCCCCTGCGCTGCCCACCCCGGCAGCCCCCTCCACTGCTTCTTCACCAACAAGAGCAGGAGGAGGAGGGTGATGAGGATGAGGAAGGCATCTGGGGATCTCACCACTCCCTCCTCTCCTGCAGCCGGCGCTGGTCCGAGCAGCAGATCCCAGCAGCCCGAAACCCCAGCGCGGCACCCACTGCGCACCCCGGGGCTGCCAGCGCAGAGGAGACAGCGGGGACCGGTGGCACGGCCGGTGGCAGCCCCAGTCCCCAAGGGCCACGCGTGTCCCAGTAACCCGCAGCCGGGCCACGATGTCGGATGCGCAGTTCCCCCTGCCGGCACCCAGGCGCAGCACCCGCATCCCATGACGTCCCACTACATCCCACGACGTCCCACATCACACAACGTCCCACCACGTCCCACCACGTCCCACCACGTCCCACGTCCCACAACGTCACACCACGTCCCACGTCCCACCACGTCCCACATCCCACCACGTCCCACCACGTCCCACATCCCACCACGTCCCACCACAATGTCCCACATCGTCCCATCACAATGTCCCACATCCCACGTCCCCAGAGCCCCAGCCCAGGAGGAGGCACACATACTGGGGAGAAAACTATTTGCAGCAACCGGGATAGACGTGGCCACAAGATCTCGAGTGACTGTCCCCAAGCCAAGGGATTTTGCAAGGACTGAAATGCTCTGTCCCCAGAAAACAACCTAGGGGAGCTCAGCTGGTTTGGTGGAAAAAAGTGATTTCAAGACATCAGGAGAGCGGCTGCCCAGCCTGGACCACCGCGGTGTTTCTTCACAGCCACGCAAGCAAGGAGGAGAGACTGGGGTGACGCATTAAGTGTCTTTAATCCAAAGGACTGAAGAGCAGACTGGGAAGATTAGTATAAGCCAACAGACAAAAATAAAAAAAAAAAAGGGGGGGGGGGAAAAAAACCGGTTTTTAAAACAAATTAAAATTCCATACAGTGTCTAAAAGATCACCTAAAAACTAAACATTGCCTTAAAAAATTTTTTTTTCCCCATTCAAACACATTTAACGCAGTGAAACATCGTGACAAATAATAATAATAATAATAATAATTCATGGACTAAAGACTTCAGAGCAGCCGTCCTGCTCCCGGGGAGCAGAGGATCGCTCCCAACCCCCCCAGGAGCTGGCGGCAGGAGCAGCCCCCTCAGCAGGAGCCATGCCGGGGTTGGGGGGGGCAGCAGCACGACCCCCAGCCCCGGCCAGGGAGGGGGCAATGCTGCCGTCCCGGGCCCCACGCCATCTCCACCCCCTCCCCATGCCACCCGCTTTTCCCCGGGGATGCCCCAGCACAGCATTTCCCCCAGAATTGGGGGCTGCGGGAGTGACGGGGGGAGGATGCGGCAGGGGGGCCCTTTTTCCCCCCCATCCCCGCAAAAAGGGGGGGGGGGGATACGGGGAGCACTGGCCTCCTGCTCGTCCCCCCCCTTTGCCCACCCCTGAGGTCAGAACCAGATTCCAGGCACAGGTACAGGCTGCGGTGGCCACGGCGGGGCTGGGGGGGGGGGCACGACCCACGAGCAGCCCCGCCCCCCCCGACACGACCAACACCCCACG
>NW_010972504.1:2368768-2394623 GCF_000737465.1 Haliaeetus leucocephalus
GGCCGGGGGGCGGGGGCCCCGGGGGGGCTGGGGGGGGGGACACGACCCACGAGCAGCTCCGCACCCACGGACACGACACACACCCCACGTACAGACAGACAGCGACACAGACGGTGCTGGCGGGGGGCCCCGCGCGCCGCTGGGTAAAGCCAAGGCTTCCAGGTCAGGGAGGGGTGGGGGGCTGATTTTTTGGCTACCGTGCTTTAAAAGCAGCGGTTTTCCTGGCCAGCGAAGCACGGCAGCCACGGGGACCCCCCCACGCCAGCCCTGCCACGCGCAGCGGGACGGGGGAGAAGGCAGCTCTCCTTCCCCGTCCCCCCCCGCAACCCGCTCCCCAGCCCAAAGCCCATCTCTAGCCAGCATCCACGCAGGGAACACGCTGTCTGGGTTTCAGCTCTACAGTAGTTTTTAAAAAATATTTATACGTTATATACCCTAAAAAGGTCACCACAGGAATTTCCATGTCTTTGGAAGGAAGGAAAAAAAAATAAAAATCAAAACTGTTTCACAAAAGAAAAAAAAAAAAAATCCAATTATCGGCGGCATTCACCTACAGGACAAAACCCCCGGCCGCAGCGTGTGGATCTGACGGGGGGATTTTACCGCCTGCTCCGGAAAGGCCAGAAACACAGGTGAGTAGCTAAAAATAACTAGTCTGGTATAAATGTCTGATTTCCATGCGCTTGATATAACAGTCTGTCTCTTTTTGTCTTTTTTCTTAAAAAATATATATATATAGTTATTGCTTTCTCAAGGGCCGGTGGGCGCGGGGCACCCTCAGTGGGGGAGCGTGGCAGGCTCGGTGGGGTTTGCTTTCTTCCGCCTCTTCATCAGCAAAGGGTTTGAGGAATCTTCGATTTTCTTGATCTTGATTTGTTCGTAGTCCACTCGCATGGTGGCCAGCGCGCTCGTCATCTCCTCCTGCGGGCAGGAGGCACAGGCAACGCCGTCAGCAAAGCCTCTGCACCGGCACAGCCCCCAGCCCCCCGAGACCCCCAGGGCAGCTGTCCCCCTCCAAGCCCCCATGGGAACAAATTGCAGCAGGGGCCGTGTCCCACCGCCAATTTTTCCAGCCTCCTCCCGAGCACAGATCTCCCCAGGAGCCAGCACCCTCGCGGCGAGCCCGAATTAGCCCGGTTTACAATGAGAAGGCAGAAGCATCCCCAGATGGCACCTGGGGTGCAGAACATTTCAGACAGCAATGGAGGGAGGGTTTTACCTTCACATCCTCCCACAGATCCTTCTCCTCTTTCAGCACACGACTGGTGTGCAGCGGGGTCTGGGGCACCTGCATGGATTGCTGCCGAGAGAGCGGAGGAGTGTGAGCTGGGAGCTGCAGGCATCCCATCCTCATCCCCATCCCATCCTCATCCTCATCCCCATCCTCATCCCCATCCCCATCCCCATCCCCATCCCCATCCTCATCCCCATCCCGCTGCCCGATCAACCCCGCACTCACCATGATCCAAGGGTGGTTCATGAACTCCGTTATCGTCATGCGCTGGGTCGGGTCTGTCTTCAGCAGGTTGCGGATCAGCTGCTTAACTGGAAGGATTTGCGGAGGGCTGGGCATTAGCAGGTCCCAGGGGGGTTCTCCCCGCACTCCAACCTGAGCCAGCAGCCCCAAAACAGCCTGCACACACCTCCCGTCCCCTGCGTGCCGCAGACCTCACCCTGGTCAAACCCTTCAGAGCAAAAGCCTCTTGAGCAAAGAGGCAAAGCTGCTGCCTCACCGAGAGACGAGCCATGACATGCCCAGGCTTCCCCCAGCCTTCGCAGCGCTGCTGGACGCAGGGCTGACCCCAACGGGAGACCTCAGCCCAGGGACAAGCTGTCATGGGGACCGCGTTTACCTTCCTCCGACACTTCGGACCATTCGGGATTGGGAAACTCGTACTGGCCCATTCGGATTCGCTTCTTCATGCCGGGCGAGATGGCCAGGCCGTGGTTGGAGTAGAAGGGGGGGTACCCGCAGAGCCTGCACCGGGAGAGGGAGCGGACAGTCAACGTGTCGCCCCGGCAGCACCCACGGGGCACAGGGCAGTGCCAGGAGCAGGAGCAGTGCAGCTGGGGAAGACTCAGCCCCGCTAGCCCACAGACGAGCTCGAGAGCTGCATCCCCCCCTTCCGAGCCCGGCGGGATGGAGCGGGACCCGTCAGACTCACAGAATGTACATGATGACGCCGAGGGACCACATGTCACAGGACTTGTCGTACTTCTCCGGACCCAGCACCTCCGGGGCTGGTAAAGAAAGAAACAAAATCCTGAGTCAAAGCGGCAGCACCAGGCGAGAGGGATCTGACCATCCCATGGAGCGGTCAAAGAGCTGCCCGCAGCTCCGTACCGTCTCGGCAGCCCTGCTCAGAGCAGCGCGAGCACTGCTGCTGCGTGGGCTTCGGCATGGCGGTGCAGGCAGCAGAGGCAGGATTGGTGCAGGGAGGTGCTGCCCCGCAGCCCCGGGGCACAACACCAGGGATGCTGCAGCACGGGTAGGAAACATATTGGCTTGTGCACACCGACACCGTGCTCAGAGCAGCCCATCCTGCCCCGCACCAACAAGCGGTGAACCACAGCACCCACCCGCACCCAAAGCGGCCCCCAGTCCCAAGCATCCCGGACGGGAGTTGTTCAGACCCCCCCACACACAGCCACTTACCCACGTAGTACGGCGTGTAGCACGGAGTGGCCAAGGAGTTGTGCGTGGTGGTTTCTTTAGCAAAGCCAAAGTCCGTGAGTTTTAGCACAGCATTGGGCCTTTTGGAGGTGTACAAGAGGTTTTCCGGCTGTGAAAACACAGGGAGGAAGTAGTGAGCAGAAAAGCCAGAGCAGCCTCGGCAATGCCACGGGCCGAGCAGGGCTCAGCACCGCCGGGCGAGCATGCAGCACGGTACCTTCACGTCCCGGTGTGCAATGTTGATTGAGTGCAGGTACTGGATGGCTTCCCCAATGCTCTTCATTATCTCTGAAGCCTCTGAAGCAGCAAAAAAAAAAAAAATAAAAATAAAAATCAGAAGCCCTTATAAGCAAGTTACAATGAGCACTACTCCTTGGGTTACTCTTCAAACCAGGGGCCAAAGAGCCTGGCTGAGGCCAAAGGGGTTTCCTCTACCTGAAATCCCCTTTCCAAGCAGGGCCCCCCCCAGCACCCATCTCCAGGTCAGGAGCCTGCAGCAAACGGCAGAGAAGCTCCCAGGAGAAAGGATGGGGCAGGCTCCAGCCTCTGACCCCAATACCCAACCACACAAGCCCCGAGCTGGGGCTGACTCTGGGGTGGGGGGGGCTGACCCAGCCCCCAGCACTGCTAGGGACCCCAAATCTGCAGGGAAACCAGCTGGGAAGGCTTTCCCCATAGGGTGGGAAGCCAAAGGGCGATGGGCTCAGGATTTAGGTTGTGCAGACACTTTTCCTGGCCACAGGAGCAGAGGGGATGAGATTAATGAGATCTATGAGAACCACAGCCCCTGGACTTCATTTTTGGAGGGAGGTAGGTGTTTCTGAAGGTCGCTGAAGCTCCTGCCTGTGCTGGAGCGGGATGGACGGGGTGCAGGGGCAGCTGAGAACACATTCCCCAACCCTGCTCTCAAGTGAGTGTGAAAAGCAGGGCTACTTGCACCCACATTCCTCATTCCCCAAGTGCAAAGCCCTGCTGAGGATTCAAAAGAGCAACTGAGGGAATGAGCTGGACCAAAGACACTCCTATAAACATCAAGACATCATCCAAAGACGAAAGCCCAGGTACCCGCAGGCTCCGTACCCCGTTCTGTGAAGGCCTGGTCTCCCCTGTCTTGAATTCGGCTGAAGAGCTCCCCGCCGTCCAAGCTGGAAGAGAAGCACGAGGCGTTAGATGCTGCGGCATCCGTCTCACACGGGCACAAGTGGTACCGAAACCTCCGATGCTCAGCCAGGAGCTGCACGAGCTCAGCAAGAAACGAAGCCCTTCTTCACCCAAGCCCTTGGGTCAGTGCTTCTGGGTTACAGAGCCTCCTCCTTCCAGAAATGAGCAGGGCAGAGGCTTCGTGCTGACAGAGGAGATGCCGGGTGCAAGCGGACGTGGTCTCCCCACCAGCCCACAGAAACACATTTACAGTAAAGACAGCAAACGTGGCTCGAAAGTGGCGAGAGCGCTCCCAGCACGCCTGGCCTCGTTTAGTTCACAAGCCAACCACCTCGCCGGCATGCTAACCCCACGCAGAAGTGCTGAGCAAAGATCGTGGCACAGGCGAGGTGTCAGCGGCGCCGAGATGGGCTCACCGATGGGACGGGGGAGGCAGAGCCTGAATCCCCCTGCAGCAGAGCAAGCTCTCACACAAGGTGTTGGAGAAGGACCGTGGAAACCTTGGCGCGGTTCCCTCCCCAGCCAAAGGCTCCCCAGGTACCCTAAGGAAAAACTCGGCTCCCAGAGAGATCAGGGGTGGGATCAGGGATAACGGTGCTTCCTGCCCCTGCCTTATCTAACTCGAGCAGAAACGGCTTCTGGCTTTCCCAGTGCAGATAGCATCTCCAGCCAGCGCCCTTGACATTCGCTGGACATCTGCAATACAGATAGCGCGCAGCCGCCGGGGCCAACCGCCGCACGGAGCTTGCGAGGAGACACACCGTGCTCATACTGGGAGTCAAACGCTGCTTCGTGTAGGACGTTACACCCAGAGCATCCCTCAGACAGCAGGGACCCGTCGCAGGGATGCACTGCAGGGAGCTGTCATTGCCCTGGGGACTCGTTTCCTACCATTCAGCTACCGCTTTCTTCCCACGCAAGCAGACGTGCCGCACAAACCTTTCCCATCCCCGGCTGCCCAGCATCCTAGCACGGTTCTCAGAAGCCTCTTCCCACACAAGAGCCACTCGGGCGGCTGCCGTGCCGCCTGCCCCGGTGCTGTTCGTGGCAGTCCTTACACCCGCTGCCCCCCCAGGCAACCTACCGGCTTGCCAGAGGAGAGGTTTTGGCAAGGAAGCTGCATCAAATCACAGCTGCGGTTGGGATGTGGTTTCAATACTTTCCCCTTCATTCCTCCTCCTCCCCAGGTTATATCAAACATCTACCCAAATCAGAGCCGCTCAACTGCCGCTGCAGGAGGTGCAACGGCGTCGAGAGATGCATCAGCTCGGCTTGGCTGCGCGCTGCCCAGCAGACCCCACCGCAGGCTGCCGGGGTGCCAGGAACCCGCTGCCTACCCCGACTTTCAATGGCCAAAGCGAGTTTGGTTATGATCTATCTGCAGCGAGAACCACAGGCCTGAAGCCTCTCAACAGCCAAGTGAGTTTTCAGAATGACTCAGAGCCAGCACAGCTCCCACCATCCCTCCAACGCCAGCAACGCAGCGTCTCTTCCAGGGCTCGCATCCCTGCGGCTTGCAGGCTGCATCCCCCGGCACCGCATCTCCCCAGGGTCCCCAGCAGGGGTGCAGGAAGGTGCTCGCCCCCCCCTTTTGGCATCACCCCACCGCCCCGCGGGGCTGCGGGTGCTCCTGCGGGGAGAGCCCACCCGCAAGCGGTGCCGATGGGAACTCACCACTCCATGACGATGAGCAGACATTTCCTCCCCTGGTAGAGGTTCTCGTAGACGTCCATGATGCGGACGATGTGCGCGCATTGCGATGCCCTCCAGTGCAGCTCCACTTCCCTGCGGGCCTTCGGGCAGTCCTGCAACATCTGCGAGAGAAGCGAGACCCCCATCAGCCCCCAGCCTCCCCACCGAAGAGGAGCCGGGCTGTGATACCCCCCCCAGCACGGTGCCCACCCAGAGAAGACGCAAGGGCGAAGGCCAAGCGCGGGTGCTCTCCGCGGGCGAGCTCCGGCGCGCTCTGCGCAATGCCTCCATCCCCATCTAGTGGGAACAGCGCGAAGCCGCCCGCTCTCATAAACTTCTTGCCCTCCTTTTCCAAGGTTGGTAAAAGTTTATCCCGGCTGCCTGCCACCTCCCTGCCCTCTGAGATGCTTCCCTGGTGCCCAGCCAGCCTGTGCGACCAGCCAGCAAGACTTTCTACCGCATTTATGAGCAAGCTTCTGCGCGCTAGTGCCTACACCACTGCACCCCTGGGTGCCACCAAACATCCTCGCTGCCCTCTCCGCAGTCCCCTGCCAGCGCTGCCCACCCACCGCCTCCCATTCACCAGCCTTCTGCTCCGGGGGGCTGGTGGGACCCCCCTGCTCTGTGCCCTTATGCACAGGTTGGGCACAAAAGCACCCTCACCGCGGCTTCAGAAGCCGCCGGCGCCCAGCCACGCGTGCCTGGGGAGGGGACAAAGCAAACAGCCAGATGTTCCCGAAATAGCAGCTTTTCTCACAAGCGGCAGCAGCTCTTTAATGAGGCCCCTGCCCTTCCCAGAGACAACTCACAGTTCCCAGGTGCAGGAAGGATTTGCTCGTCTGCCACAGACTATTAATTACCATGTTTGTCAGGATAAACAACCAGCCTTAATTATTACACTCCTAAACATAGAGCAACAAACGCGTCTATCTTGAGCACAGTTCATTTTCCTTCCTGTCTCCGGCAGCTCTTGGGGCCGGGCTCAGCAAAACTCCCCGGAGCAGGTCTGCACCTCGGTGCAGCAGCGAGCAGGGGCACGTGGAAAGGCATCCCACCCTCGTGTGCATCAGCACGAAACAGCGGGTTTGGTCATTTTACCAAGACAGAGACAGAAATCTACTTTTTGCCCCTCTGCCCTCTCCCAGCCAAGCTCCCGGGGCTGCTGGGTGAAGGCGAGCGCCCAGCTGACGAGCGGCAGAGCATCAGCCCCCGGGATGCTTCGCTGGCCTGGCAGGACCCGAAACGGTGCCCACCGCATGGCAAGGACCCCTCTGTCCCAGGAGGGATTTCACAAGAACAAGGGTTAACGCTTGCTGCAGCCCCAAAAGACGCACACTGCCTGTTTATAAATGAAACGCTTGCTGACGGCGCTCGCGTGAGCCCTGGCAGAATAACGGCAATTTGCATTCCTGCCTGCAACAGCGCTTGCCCTTTGCCACAGGGAAAGGGATAAACGGGATGCGTGCTTCAGCCACCCACCCGTAACCCCATTACGGGGGTTTTGGTCACACCTCTCCCACCTCCTCGGCTGTCCTGCTTCCCGGCACGGAGGAAACCCGCGCTGGTGGATGGGGTATGGGGCGGCTTCTGGCACCAAACCACCTGGAAGCTCCGTGAAGACCAAAGCAGCCAAGCCACCCTTTGCACAACCGTTCTACATCATTTGCACTGACAGCCGTGGGGCGAAAGGAAGACAGGGCAGGAGGTGGGACAGCCCCTCCTCGCTCCTCTATTGCTTAATTACCCTAAAAAACGGATCCTGCTAATGCCGAAGCCGTAAGCAAGTGCAGTGCCAGCCCCCCCAGCAGCCGCGCAGGCAGGGAAGGGGCCTGGATTAAAGCTTGGCTATTTGCAGCTCCGCTCCGAAAAGCCTGGCGTGGGGAGCCAGGAAGCTGGAGAGAAAAAAACAATTTGTAATTACGCGCTGGGAAAATTGAACAGCAGGAAGCAGACAGTTAACATCATTCTACACAAGACAAACAGGAGATGTACAGAAATACACATCCAATTTTTTTTAGAGGTCACTCAGAGTGCTTTTAGAGGAGCTTAATTGTGTACCTAATGAACTAGGAGGCAGCAGCCTCGATTACCTGTACCAGCACAGCCCTGACGTTTGCTTTTGTACTCAGGCACCTGCAGGCGAGCAAACAACTGCCCCAGCGCTCTCAAAACACGCCGGCTGCAATTCAGCCGCCCCACCAGCCGGCCTCCCTCCGCTCCCCTGCCAGCGATGGGATGGACGGGCTGCTCACCCGGCTGGGAGCAGAGCAGATTAAACCTCATTAAGAGAATGATTTGGTCTATTTAGGAAATGTTCCCGGTGGCAGGTGACAGCGGAGTGACGGGGAGCTGAAGGCTGGATGCAATGAGGCTCTGTGGGGATGGCCATTACCACCGCAGGGGGATGCAGGAGGGACACGGCGATACCCAAACCATGGTAGAAGCAACCCACAAGCCCGGCATCACCCGTCGCACCCACACAACCTCCATCCTGCCCGCGGCACCAAGCACCGGCCCCCAGCACCCCGTGCAGCCGGGGATGTACGGAGCACGGCGCTGGGGTGGGAAAGCGCCGTTTGCTCCTGGTCCGGGCATGGCAGCACTTCCACCGGTTTCCCTTCTTTAGGTGGCAGCCGACAGCTCCCGCAGCCAACGACTTTCCCTCCCGCTCCCTCCTCGACCACACAGTCAGCAGTGAAACCACCGGTGGGTGATGTCCTGGCGTGACGGGCATCGCCCCGGTCACGGGAACTCCACATCGAACGTATTTGGGGGTGTGTGGGAACGCTGCCCAAGTCCCTGATTTAGCTCCGGTATCCAGGGCAGCCTACGGCTGCAACAAGATTTATATTTCTTGGCTTGCAGCGAGGAGGCTGGGATGGGAAAAGCACCCTGGGTTTCCCTGAGGTTCAGCAAGGGTGAAGTGCCCCCATCCCACCCCAGCCGAGGGTACCAGCCTGGGGTCACTGTCCCCTCCCACCCGCTTCAGAAGTAGGAGATTTTGCAACCGCAGTAATCCGGAACACAACCAGACTTAACCCTTCACAGAGGGGAAACGGCAGCAGACGGACAACCTGCTAGAAACCCCTGACAGCCCACAGCTGCGCTCAGTTCAGCTTTTCCCCCTCTGTTACCTCCCGTTTCCCTTCCAAGGGAGGGCTCCTTGGAGACCAAAGTCTTCGTTATTCCAGATGCACTACCTGCTCGCTCTCACCGGAGCAGAGAGCTCTGGCACCGAGGCAGCAGCTGAGCCCAGCAGCCTGGGCACCGCAGCGGGCAGTAACCGGATCCCCGAGTTACACAAGTGTCCCCGGGACAAGGGCAGCGCTGCAGAGGGGGCTCAGCCACCCCCTCCGATCAAAACTGGGTCTCAGGCACAGAGGAGTTGACGTGCGTTTCCCTTTACGGTGGTTGCAGCCAGCACAGGTCTCCGAACCTCCTCTCGTCGTCAGAGAGCAATTCCGCGGCCAGGTATCCCTTCGGCACTACACGGGACAGGGGACAACCAGGAATGCTGTGCCACCCCAGGGCCCTGCACCGTCCCATCTCCGCTTCCCACTGGGACACCTACCCGCAGGAAAGGAGGGAGAGCAGGGAAAAGGGCCGCTCCACCCTCATCGCAATTAGAGAGGAAACTCAGATTTCAGCCGCGTTTCAGCCGTATTTCAGCTCTCCTTGCAGCAGCTTGACACCTCCGAGATTTTGGCAGACGGCACTTGCTGCCATCCTGTGCCTTGGCTCAGCCCAGATCCCCCAGGAGCCATCACACGCTGCGAGAGAAATTAGTTACGTGCAAAGCTAAACACACTCATTAGCTTCACTAAAACCCTCAAGCTGAGGGCTCCGAAACCGGCCCCGTCAGTGGACGGCACAGCCCAGCCCCTACGTGCTCGGGACCCCCCCAGCAGCAAAGGCTCTTCCCGGGCTCCTGCAGCAGCTCTAAGCTTTTCACCACCTTTGAAAGACAAGCCCTGGAAGCAGCTCCTGAAAACAAAACAGCTCATCGGGGCATCTGCAGGTGGGCATCACCCACGCACCTAACCCAAACCCTGGCAAGCTGCCTTTGCGGTGCAAGAAACAGGGCTGCAAACCGAGCGGGCTCCAGCCAGCCCTGCCGCTCTACTGGGTCATCGAAAATGAGCTCAAATGAAGGAAGATACTGGAGAAAACAAGGGGGCTGGAGCCACCCACGCTCACGTTCCCTCAAGCACCACTGGTTCAGCCTCGCCTCCTCCTCCCGGGATGGCGTGCCATGAATCACAGCAGGTCCGTAAAGGGAGCTCCCTCCTCCACCGGCACGGCAGGACACCCCAAATGACCCCATCCCACTGCTACTCGCCGTGGGTGCCACCGCAGCCCCAAACGGTTGCTGCCCCTTGGTGAGCCATGAGAACAGACCGCGATCGCTCAGATTGGCAAGACATCCCTGTCCAAGAGCTTGCAAGGGAAAACTCACCTCCCACGGGCAATTTCCATGAAAACTGAGGATCAGGCACATACCAAGCTGTTCATTTTCCAGGGCTGCCCCTCTTTGCTCTGGCTCCACGCTCACCCCAGGCGCTCCAGCTGCTCTTGCAGGCAGGGTATTTTTATTTCCACATGTATTTTGATCAGATCCAATTCACCTCGGTTCCCAGCACAGCAGCACACGCTGCATGCCTTGCCTGTGCAGCAACCACCCCTCGGATGACCGCCTGCAACGGGACCCACAGGAGCGTGCCCATGCCCCACGCCACCCCGAGGAGCTCCCCTCGGGACCCGTCTGCACCACGGGGGTTAAAATAAACTCCTCTTAAGTTGCAATAAAAATAGAGCTACAGTGAAGAAAGGCAGGCTATCATCCTCCCAAGTTATCAGCAGGGAAGCAAAGCAGAGGTTCCCCTGCCTGTATTGCACACCCGGGCTCCGGGTTCGCCTGGCCGGGCTAGCACAGGGCAAGGAGCATTTTTTCCTAATAAAGCAAAAAGGTATCTCTTCAAAAGATTTGCCTCTTCTAATCTTTCCATGCGAACTGGTTGCCAACTGGCATCGGCTGCTTAGCACATTTGTCGAGCCGGTGCTGGATGCTTTGCACATGCTGTTCCCACCTCGCAGCGTCAGGAAGGCAAAGCCCCCTCACCCCCCGCACCCTGCTGCCGGTCCCCAGCGCCCGCCCGATGAGGCACAGCGCTGGGGGACCTGAATTAAGCTGATCCTCACCCACGTGTCTTTTTTCTGCCTTTAATGCCAGTGCATTTGGGGAGCCCCCAGGTTAATCGCCCCACAGTCCCGAAGCTGCTCCAGCCTCTGCTGGAGACGCTTGGGAGGGAGCAAGCAGCACAAGGGCATGGAAGCAGCAAAGCTTTGTTCCACTTTTACTGCTTACGAACTCCAGAAGAGAAATAAAATCACGAGTCCCAAAGCCTGTAAGAAGAATTATGTTACCAAACGCAGGGAAATTTGTGGTTTGGTCACAATGCAGTAACAAGGAAAGGTACAGCTCAGGAAACCTCCCCCACATTATTGTGGCTCTTATATAAACCTTTACATTAACCCCATCCCCGCTGCTTACATCCACTACGACCAGCAGCGCTCAGAGGCGACGGAACTTTCCTAAGCTGGGGATCATTTCTGCTCTGCCCATGCACACGGAGACACAGACGGGCCCTGCTTGAAGAGCTTTAAGCCGCAAGAGAGCAGGCAAAAGCCTCATCCTCACGTTTGTTTTGCCCAGGGAAAGCCGGAGAGCAGAGGTGACACGTCTGGAGGAGGAGCGGCGCGCGGGTCCCGCAGCGTGCCCCAGCCTGCCGTGCCGGGGTGACTATTTATTTAGAAGGGTGGCTGCTGATCCCTGGTGGAGATGGCTTCATCCAAGCCTCACGGTTTGCAAGGCGAGAGGACAGTACCAGCCTTCTGGAGGGATGGCGGCTGGTGCCATCGGTTCGGGCAGGACACGAGCGCAGCCAGCTCCGTGCATTAGCGGCTTCATCCCCCACCGCTGCGAACAAAAGGTCATCCTCCGCATTCACTTGCCTCAGGGAGGATGGAGAGGCTGGAAAAAGCGTCCCAGCGAGAGAGAATTATTCAGATGAGACAGAGCTGCAAACGGGGAGCAAGACTGGAGACGCAACTCGGGCCGAGCAAACACGAACTGACACACACGCTCGAGCTGCTTGGCCGCATTCTCCGAGTCTGAATTATCGGAGCGCTGGGAGGAAGACCCGGAGCCACCACGGCAGGCGCAGGGAAAGCTTTCCCACCGCACGGCCCAAGACAAGCAATAAGCCAGGCGTGAAGAGGCTGCGTGCGCAAGGGGCGAGCTAAAAACCCCCCCAGAAGCTGCTTGCACGCTCACGGAGGCAGATGTCGGAGCGGGCAGCCTTGTCTCTGCTCCTGTGGGCGATTTTGCAATGGGGCAGAGGATGGAAACGGGGCGAGGGAAGAGGTGGCTATTGCACCACGCTTTCACAAGGAGACCCAACGCTTGCACAACCCTCCGTGCCCCGTGTGCTGCCCGCTCCCCTGCCCGCAGCTCCCACGGGGGTCCATGCCCACCGGGGGATGCTCGGGACCCCCCACCCCGCAGTCCCCCCCCGCCCCGTTCCCCAGGGCATCTGCTGAGCCTTTCTTCGCCCCGCTCTTCCCCTCGACAGATGCTGCAGCTATTCAGCCTTTTCAGGCTGCAACAAAAGCCTCTCCAGGCACACAAAGGCGAAGAGCAGAAGAGAGGCCTGGGTTTAAATAAGAGCCACCTGCCAGGGGCCCGTGCCCCCCCATGCAATTGGGGCGCTGCCCCCCAGGCAGCCCCGCTTCGCAGAGCCCATTGCCCAGCAGCAAAAAAAATTCTTGGCACGTTGATTTCAAGGAGATGAAGCTCCAAAGCGGGTACCAGGAGCGGTGCCCTGGATGCCGAGGGCCACCAGCGTGGTGGGGACATTGGGGACAAGGGCGTAGGGAGGGGACGGGGAGGCAGCGGGCGGGAGGGGGCTGCGAAACTCATGGGAAAAGTCAAAGCAGGTAAATGGCAACAAGGCGGCAGCATGAAGCATCCCCGCTGACTCATGGCAGCAGGCTGGAGCTGGTGTTTAATGAAGAGAAATAAATAGTTTCAGCCTCACTTATGCAAGAAAAGCAAATTTAGGGACCCATTCAGTCCCAGGTTTTTGTTTTGGGGATCATCCTTCTCCCAGTACATCAGCAGCAGCACTGGGTGTTGGTGACCCACGCGATGCTCGTCTCTCCAGGAGGCACCGGAGCTGGCATGAGGAGCCAAAATCTCAGCCCAGGCACTAGTGATGGTCCTGCCACACTGGGGGACACCCTGGGACGTCCCAAGGAGCAGACCTGGCCAGAGCAATGGAGCCATCACACTGGCCAGGACCTCCTCGTGAATCCAGCGAGGAAGGGGGGGCGTCACAGCCAAAATGTGAGATGTCGCTTCCCACTGGGAGCCACTGTGATGCCGGGCTGGGAGATCTGAGTGGAGAAAGGAGGCAGCTGCCCTGGGGTGGGGGGATGCTCAGGGACCCCTCTCTGCAAAATAAACCACCGCATCCCCCCGCACCTCCACTGCAGCCCCCGCCAAGGACACGCTGCAGCCGCCAGGGCCTTTTATCTGCACAATACAAAGCAAAAGGAAAATAAGAAACCCCGGGAGGGGTGGATATCTTCATGTGAGACACGGCTGTGGCCAGCGGATCTGCTCCACGCACAAACCCCTTTATTGCTGCCTCCTCGCAAAGCTTCGGGGCCGGGGTCAGCTCCTCCTCCCACCCCTCCCCAAACCCCATCCCTTGCCAGATTTCCTACCGGAGCTGGCGAGCTGGTGAACGGAAAAGCACGCATATGTGCTTTTATGATAGGAAGTGGTTGATATGCGCAGGCGCGATTAATACAGGAGTAAACACTAATGTAAACCATTAACTCAGCGCTGACCTATGTCCTTTGCACTTCCCTCCTGCAGGCACAAATTGAAAAAAGCCCTTATCATCACACTGGAATCCTCACTCCCAGGCACGGTACAGTGCCGTGTCCGCCAGCCCTCTGCACCGTGGCCGGGGGCTTTCCTCGCAGGTCAGAGGGACCGGCTCAGCCTCCGCCACGCAGCCCACGGACGGCACCGGGCGCTCGAAGCATCTTTTTGGGTCCCTTGCTCCATCAGCCTCGCAGCAATCCTGGGGACAACCCTGCCCAGCCTCACCATTACCTCTGGCCCCAGGGACAGCTCGGGAGGGGATCCTCCACACCTACATCCCAGAACTGCTTTTATTTTTAGACATGCCCACCCATTCCTTACTTTTAAGCTGGAAGTGATTTAGGGGAGAGGCTCAGACCGCCCAGACCCATGCCTGCGAGCAGAGGAGCCGTGAAGCCCTGCCAGAAGCCCCCAAACACCCGCTGCTTCCCGGCAGCTCCTGGGTTCATGCTCTGCACAAAAATGAAGTTTCTCAGGGCTCAGCCATGGGCAGGACCCTCCGTGGGACAGACGGGCGGCTGCCACCCCCTCCCAGCCCAGCGATCCTGCCTGCTGCCTTTCAACACAGATCTTAGAGCTGTGTAAATAAGTATCTATTAAAATATATATATATATATTTAAATAAGAAAAAAACCCAAACCAAAACACAAAGACGCATCGAGGGCAACCACTCTGGAAGCACCATTCCCCCCCGGCGCTGGAAGCTGTACGGCCTCAGGATGCATTTCCTCCACCAGCACCAAGCCTGAGGAGGGTTTCATTTACGCGCCCTCAAAGCTCGGTGACAACAGCACATTTTGCGTCATTCTGTCCTTTCCCCAGATGTTTACTTAATAGAGTTTCACCCTTGTCACGGGCTTTGTCAACACCAGGGCACAGCAAACACCTTCCTGAGATGAGGCCACGGATGCACAACCCCTGGCTGCGGTGCCCCGCAGGCAGCAGCTCTGCCTTCGCCGGGCGATCCCTGCGGAGAGGAGCATCCCCCGGCAGTCGGGACCCACAACACGAAACCTTGGAGGCACCCGAGCGGTGCCAGTCTAAGGGGTTGGCATCGCGCTCCTGCACGGTGAATCTGCACCAGGCACGACATCCAAAGCGGTTTGGAGGCTGCCAGGGACTGCAGCTCTTCCCTGTGCGAGATAAACAGCTCCCGTGCTGGGTGGCCCCCGCTTTTGTCGACAGCGGGGTTTGTTTTGTGCAGGGAAAGGCCAGGATGGGAGCGACATGGGGATTTCGTCACTCGCCTTTGCCTATGCAGGGTGCTAGGCAAGGCAGGGGCTCCGCAGCCACCAACCACCCTCCTCCCGGTGCTGCTCCCTCCACCTCCGACATGGCACAACAGATGTAAAACCTCCAGCGGAGCCAGCTCCGATGCAGCAGGGTGCACGAGCCCACCCCCGGGCATGCACGGGGCAGACGGCACTCCGGCACGTACGGGGCAGGGAGAGGGGCTGCTGCAGCTGACCCACAGCAAGACCCGTTAACGAGAAGGGATGCTAATGAAGGGGCAAAGGGAAAGGGGAGGATTGCACCCCGCTGGGTGATTAAGAGCCTTTCGGGGGTACGAGTCACCCACCACCCTCTCCTCCGCCATCACCCCCAGGCAGAGCTGCTCCCGGCTCTCACTTGCAGCCGCCCTGCGCTGGCGAGGCTGTCCCTGCACCGCAGGCTGCTCTCCTCCTCCTCCTCCTCCTCCCATCACACGGCTGTTAAGCATCCTCAGCGTGTAACAGGACCTGCCGAAGAGCTGGTGCGACCACCCATCTGCAGTGAACCCACCTGGGTTAAGAGCCAAGCAACGCTCCAGACTCGAGACCCGACACTACCTACGGTCATGCGCTCCCACTTTGCGCACCACAGCCGTTAGTATTTTAGGGGAAATCCTGGGCCTTGAAGCAATGCAATGAAAGGCCGAGAGCCTCCTGCCACCCCATAACCCGGAGCGGGGTGCTCCTCCTCCACCAGCCCCTCTTCCCTCTGCACCAGCCATCCTGAGGCTCCTTCAGCTGGGAGGAAAACACAGTTGCATTTCTATTTAAAAACAAACAAACAAACAAACAAACAAACCCACAACCTTCTTTGCATCCTGCTGGCACCTCGTTAAAGCTCTCGGGACACGGTGCCTATTATTAGCTCCCTGGAGGCTTTCGGCAGCCCCGAGAGCCTCTGTGGCATCTGTTGGCAGCAGCCGCACGGTCCCAGAGCCCGGGAGGTTTGGTGAAGCCCAGATGGAGCCCGGACCACCAGCATCTCAGTCAGCACCGTAACCTCAAAATACCTCAACTCAGCCAACAAGCGTGCAAAACTCATCACGAAGCGCCTAGGTGCACGTGCCTCCGAAAACACCATCAGAGGAGAAACCTGCCTTCACCCCCTTGGTGTTACCCAGAGGGAAATGCCAGTATCTCCCATTAAAAGGTGCTGCCCAACAGACAACAGCACAGAATAAGGGGTCAATAGCAGAGCTTTCACGCTCTCACATCTTTTCAATATACAGCAAAAACACAGGCGCTCTGGAAAAGGTTTGCTGATCCTCCCACGGATGCCCAGTACCCCATTGCTAGACAGTGTTTACCAGCAGGCTCCTTGATTTCTTACCAAGTACAACAGAAAGCGAGCGCTTTGGATGCCTTTTGCCTGTTAGATTAGAACAGAAAGCAGATAAAAGGATAAAAGCAGGGCCATTTAAACAAACTAACAAAAAAAAAAACCCTACTCCTGCAGCTACTGCTGCTCCCCTGGCAAGCCAGGCTGTTCATCTTGGGCATCCCATACCCAGCCTTTAAAAAGAAACCTCACCCAACAGACAGCTTTACAGTCACCAGCTCACCCCAGGGCAGCATTAACCGGAGCCCCTGGGGGAGCAGAGGCAGCCCCAGGGCACAGGGTGGCAGGGGGAAGCTGGGGGCTCCTGGACCCTGCTTTGTATGAATTTAAGCTTTTTCAATCCCACTTATTCACAAAAAGGGCTTAGGGCTGGGGGGAGCCAAAGAGCAGACAGGCCAGCCTTTGTACGGCTCGGCCGCCCGCCCACCCGAGGGCTCCAGCAGCCCCCACGTTTCCCAGTACAATCCCTCCAGCAGACTGGAGCACACTGGTAAGCAGCAGCGCTGGCATCGCCACAGCCCCTGTGGCCCTGCAAAGCCTGGAGCAATGCCTCGAGTCACCAGAGCCTCCGTTTCCTAAGGGAGAGAGAGAAATTAAGTCTTCAGCAGCCTGTATGGATGGCACCCCCATTGCATTACCCCCACCTCTTTCGCAATGAGGTTTAAGGCTCTTTCCAAGGTTGCTGGGAGGGTTTGGATTCGAGGTGGGTACAACAGCCAGATGTTCATCGCTAGTTTGGAGTTAAGTCACTAAAACCCTCGAGGCAACACCACCAGGTCCCAGCCGAACCCTCCTTCCAGTGACGTTCTGGTTGTTTCAGTGCAGTCTTTGGGGAGAAAGAAATGTGAAAAGGATGTTTTGGTAAAAGCCAGAGGTGCTTGACCTGCCAAGCACAGGCTGCCCTTACTGCCAGAGCCCAGCAAAACAGAGTTAACTGGCTACACCGAGAACAGCCAGAAAACTCTCCTTGCTCTCGTTAGCTGGACCCCACAGGGCTGGAGCCCTCCCTGCCCTGCAGTTCCTTGAGTTGATGCCCAGAAACAGGAATATCAGCCAAAAGCACTGCCCACCGAGGACGTCATCTTCTGTGAACTCTTCCAGACGGCGGTGAAGGGCGCGAGCCATAGACCTGCTCCGGAGCTCCCGGCGAGCAGCTCCAGCTCCCAGCCCTCCTGCCCTGCAGGCGCCGGAGCTGCTGCTCAGCAGCATGCAAAGACCACATTTTAATCCGTTCATAAACTCCCCAGCATCTTACTCACCCAGGCTTCATCAGTCCACTATTTGCATCTCTAACGACAGGCATCCGAGGCCAGGCTGGCCGTCTCCTCCAGCAGTGAGGAGCTGGGGAATAGGAGCATCAGGACACTTCCAAAAACCCCCAAGGACCTGGAGTGCTTCCCTGCTGAGTCCCACCACCCACAGAGCATCTCTCATCTGGGCAGAGAGTTGCTTTTTATCAGCAACTCTTCCTTACAACAAAAGATACTGGGAGTTTCAACCCCGAAGTGGAATAAGCAGGGTGGGAGAGGAGACAAAGAGGGAGATATCACCAGTCCCGCTCCAACACAAACACAGAGCCCCTCACTCCAGGAACAGGGTTGTTCCTTGCAGGGAAAAGCACTGAGGACAAAAGCAAAGGTCTCTCCAAGCCTCTTCCAAGCTCCTGGGACAGCAAGGAGGAAGATGTCCTCTCCCGGAGCCCAGGCAGGTGCCCAGCCAAGGGCTGCAACACCCCCAGGCTCCCCAAAACAGCCATGCCCCCGCGTCGAGGCTGCTCTGCCCGAGGCACGGGAGCTATCCACCCAAACCCACCGGATTTGTGGGCTCCCGTGACTTCCAGCAGATAACCTGGGTTTAAACTTCCTGGCAAGCCTGCCCTTCCCAGCACCGCGGCAGAGCTACTTAGGCAAGAGCCGCCCCGGTTTTCTTAGCAATCTGCCCAGCGCAATGGGCAGCGAGGTTGCGAAATGGCTGAAGAGGAAGAGGGAGTCACACCAGAGCCTGGAGGGAACCAGGCTGGCCGGAGGAGGCTGTTACAGTCGACGATGACTCCTGCAGCCTGGCCGTATCTGAAAGCGGTGGCTACGGGAGCCAGCACTCTGCAGAGGACAGGTTGCCGACACCCACAGCGGCACCACCTGAGAGCCAGCACAGCCCCTGCTTTTTGCTAAAACAAGCGGAAATACAAGAAGTTAAAATTGTTCTTCAACGCTGAGCTGGTAGATGTAATAAGGCTGTCATTACTACTGAAAACAAAAACATATCCCTGCTACCAGACCACCTCCCCCTCGCTTTTTATTTTATTTATTATTTTTGTTAAATTAGGTTGAGGGTAACACGCATACTTTCTGGTTTGTTTGGATCCAATTGCATCTGCTTTCCCCCCAGCCCAGCCGAGATACCCCGGGGCAGTGCCACTGGGACCCGGCTCCCACCCACACCTATGGGCGCGAGGAGCGACGAGCTGCGGCTACTGGAATTGCAGGCTGACGGGACGCGCTGCCAAATTTCCACAGCAGCCTCAGCTTGCGTTCCAGCCGCATTTCCCCGAAAACACACATTTGGCAGGAGGTCCAAAGGAGCCTTCAGAGAGGCTGCCCTAGCTCGGTGCCGCGTACCAGGGCCAGAGGACGCCGGGAGGACAGCAGACGGGCAGAGCGGCCGCTCCATTTCTGAACGCTCAGCAGAAGATGCTCCCACCCGTGTCTGCCCCACAGAAACCCAGGAGGTGCTGCAGCCCTTGGGACAGGGACAGCACAGAGCCCCGACCTGCCGTTACACAGATTTAGCCCGTTCCAGCGTGAGAGGCGTATGGCAATGACGACTCCGAGCCCGACTTACCCCCCTCTTCTGGGGCCAGGGAGAGGTTGAACCAAAGAGGGGCACCCAGGGGAGGTGGCTGCAGCCAGGGGCACACAAAGCAAGGCAGCAAAGTTAATTATGATGACGAAAGAAAGGAGTCCATCCCTCCACTGATCCCGAATCTATAGCCCAAACCAGGTAAGGATATCTAGCACGGGCAGAGCTGCAAAGTCCCAGCCTGGCTGGGCGCCCCAGGAACATTCAGATCTGGGTTTGCGTTTTGAACTTTATCTCTAGTTTAGGCTACAGCTCGCTGGACAGCCAGGCACATAATCACATGCAGCCCTGACGCCAGTGGCTTAAATAATCTCATTACATATGACGGCAAACGCTGTGCCAGCTGCAGACCGCTTGAGCCAGCGTGCTCACCTGCCCTCTCCGCTGGGAGAGCATATTTTGTCACAGCAAAGCAGCGTGCTGACGTAACACCTTAATTCACGGGAAGATGCCGTCGTCCTCCCCGGCAGCATCAGACCAAAGACGGACACAGCGGAGCTCCGCGTGCTCCCAGCAGCGCTCAGAGAGGAGCCACGCTGGCACCCCATCCTGTATCCCCCTCCTGACAGCAAGTACCGTCCCACCACCCTACCCGAATGACATTTTTGTGGCTCACAGCATCTCCAGCAAAATTCGTGTTTCAGGTCCTCTCGGGTCAGGGGGATCTACCAACACGCAGAGACTAGCGGCCGTTAGTCCCTTCCCGAGGCCACAAAGGAAACAGCAAGTTAATGCAACCATTAAACCTGCCAGTTGCTATAATCCCTACCTCAAATTGGTAAGATCTTAAAAGGCTGAAATCTTCGAAATGACTCAGCCACGAGGTACAATGAAACAACAGCTTAAAAGGCTGTTAAAGCTCTCTGCATTCAGACTTGCTCTTGCGTGCCCTGCTCTAACCCCCGCGCGCTGCTCCCCGTCCATCTCCGTAGGGGAATCGGCCGCTGAGACGAGAACCTTCTCAAAAATGAGCCTCCAGGCACCGGTCACGCACACAGTCCTCGTGCCAGCCAGAGCTGAAAGAAGAATATATCTTAGCATCCTGCAGCCATGAAAGACGAGGAGGATCCATGGAGGGGACGGGACCCACTTTCAGTGGGATACAGGTCTCAGGGGCTTTTAAAACCCAACGCCAGTGTCAGCACCAGAGATGACCACGATGCTCAACAGCTCTGGACCACGCTGAAACGCTGACTCAACGTGACTGCCCAGGCTCGAAACAGGTTTCTTGGGGAGAGGTCAGGCAAAGCTGCGTTCCCGTACCAGCCTCTGGAGCTGGTGGGGAGGGATTGCCCTGGTCCTCACGGATCCACTCCCCCAAACCCTCCCTCCTCCAAAACCAGCCGGCGCGCTCAGCCGGGTCCCGAAGACCCTCTCCCAGTTCCAGCCCCGTCTCTGCTGCCCGCACCCCTGCCCACAAAAAGGGCAGAGGAGCCGAACGGCGTGGGGCACACATGGGGCTGCCTGGGGGCATCTGGCAAAAGCGGGGTCCCAAGAACCAGCCCGTGCCGGGCTGCGGCAGCCGCCCTCGCCCGCTGCAGACAGCCCCGGCGCGGCGGAGGGGAGGCAGCACGTTATTCTTGGAAACCAGGAGGTGAGGTCATGCTGCCTGAATGCTGCAACTTGAGGCCAGACGCGCGGGGCCAGTTGTGCTTGGAGAGGAGCCTGACTTCTGCAGCGGGCGGCCGAGCGAGGGCCGTCTGCAGGTCGGGAAGCCGGTTACGTTCGGAGCTAGCAGGAGGAAAGGGGTTCTTCGTGAAGGAGGGCTCTTTCCTCCCAGTTTCTCAGCAGACAGTGCAAACTCCAGCAAAGGGATGGGTTTTAAAACAGCATCAGCTACTGCCTCTGCTGCAAAGCCCTCGGACCACCCCGGTGTGGGGCACACGAGCCCACCACGAAGGCTCAGGAGATGCCAGACACCAAACCCAGAGCCGCTCTGCTCTCCGTGCCGCTTCCGACCCAGCCACTCCTCCAGATGCCTCCCATGTACCTGCACCGTCCTGCAAGCCCGGCATCGCCCATCCGGAGTTCATCCATCCCATCAGATCCCAGACCACATCCTGGAGGTTTCTGGGAATAGAGGAGTCACCAACCCGCTCTTTCAGGCTTCCCAGGCGGAACTTTCTGGGAGTTTTCATCACCGGTGCCTACCCATCGCCCAGCAAATGCGCTAGAAGACCTGGCTCTCAGTCTGCACAGCTTCAAATTATTATTTATACACTGCTTTAAATGCTTTGGAATAGGCAGCACGTGTCTGATAAAGCTCAGCGCCTGCTCTGCACCGCTCGCTCCCCCGAGGCAGAGCCAGCACCTCCACAGCCCAGCAGACGAGCACTGTCCTATACGTGGGGCTTTCCCGACGTGTGCGCTGGCAGATGGCAGAAACCTCGCTGAAGACCAGTGGTTGCTTAGTGTGAATGATAAAATAATCATTTTACCTGGCTGCATTCAGCTGTGAAATCACACACACAGGGGCTGTATTTTTGTCCTGCTGCCCGTGAAGGATTCATCCCAGAGCAAGTAGCTCAGCTCCTAAGTCTGGTACCACTTCTGATGGGCTGCAAGACCTTCAGTAAATCACTGCATCTCAGTTCCCCACCTCTGAAAACGTGGGAAATACTGATCTTCTTTTGCAAGACCTATGGCTGATGGCATCAGATTATTATTAAGAAGAGCCCCACCACTTGATGAGCACGTGCCAAAGCAAAAACCGAGTCCCTGCTCCCAGGCCATTATCAGCCCATCTCAGTCGTCGGTTTGACTGCTCAGAACATGTAATGTATTTAGGAGAGATTATGGCAAATCCTAAATTGTTTAAACAAACTCAAACCCCAAGTCAGTAGACTCCTTTGGTCAATGAGATAATAAACCACTGCCTTGGAAAAGCCCCACTGATGTCACTACACTTCCACAGCTTTTCAACCACGGCTTGCACAGAACACCACAGCAAAGACATTTTTGATTATATAAAATACATGGTAGAGTTCAAAAAAAAAAAAAAAGAAATCCCCCCACTGAGAGAGGAGCAGAAGTACAGCAGACACACAGAGAGCTGTTTCCCAGGAGCGTGAGCCCAGGATCTTCATCTACTCCATCACTTAGGAGTTATTTTTCCAGCTGGATGTTCTGGGGGACAAAGCATTTGGTCTCAAATGAAGCTGCAGGAAGCCATGGGAAACAGGGTGCTTTGCTCCTCTAAACATCTCTGTAAAACACCCTAGCCATGACAGCAGAGAGAGCACGAGGCCACCAGCTACACGAACACGCTCATCCACAAAGCCGCTCAGTTATCAGCTACAAGATGCCTGCCCTATTTCCACGCCAGGTATCTTGGAAGAATAATAAACCGCAAAAGTACTGGTCTCCTTCCTCCTTCTCCATCAGAGGAACCATCGCTCACAGACTATCTGATGAGGCTGAGAGCGAGACTGAGAGTGTTTCGCAAACATGCCCCAAAGCACTGAGGATGCTCCAGAAACAGGGCTGCCAGAGAGGGGGCAAGTTTGCAAGCAGCCTCCACCGCCCTGGGAAGCTCTTCCAAAGCTCACCAATCCAGGTGAGGATTTCCTGCTTTGAAGTTGGGGTTAGGAGTGAGGTTTGTTAATTTGTTTTAAGGGAAACCTGCTCCACAAAGAGCTCTATTGAGTGACGCGCGTGATGGAGAAAAACTCGCCACCTGCCATTACTAGTCCCCACTCTCCGGTCTGGCTTACCTGTGATTTCCTCACCAAATTCAGGCAGCCAGCCATCTACCCAGTATCTTGCCTAAAGATTAGTCTTAAAAGTGGAATTTGCAGTAGGCGAGACAGACCTCGCTCCCAGCCCCACTGTCGCAGCCTGCGTCACTAATGCCAACAGCCTGACCACAACGAACAACGCCAAGTCAGGTCAACCATGACCTACATACAGCAGGCTTTACAGAAATTACAAGCCTAATTTTGCCTAATAATAAATCACGCCAAGGCACAAGGAAGAAAGGGGTGAGAAAACACCTAAACCTCGCATTTCAGTTCCATTCATCACCTCTCCACGGACTTCATGGTCCCACCCTGCAGTAAATCACTGCGCATCAAACAGAGTCAGGTCATGGGTGAGCGGGACCATCGGTGGCCTGCTTCCCACCAGCTAATTCAGGGATGCCACACTTCAGGTATTGCTTGGTACCAAAAAATAAAATAAAATTGGGGGTGGGAAACTGCAAAATAGACAATAATGATCTATAAGAAAAGTCAAGGAATATCTCCTGTTTTCACCTAGGTACTACACAGCAAACAAAACTACCATCCATTAACTCACACGCAGCACCATTTTATTTGATGATGCGTCTCTGTCACGGACTATTGGACTGGAAGGAGGAGAAAATTGGCTGTAACATTTTCACTGCTGCTGGAACACTGTCTCCAAGCTCAAACTCTCCTGGAGCACTGAAAAGTTCTCTTAAGCAAAGTGACTCTCAGCAAAACCCTAACCTAAATGCATCTCTCAGTTTGCGAGAAAGAGGTTTAACAACATAATAAATAGTTGCTCATGATCCAAGAGGAAGCACAACGTAACCAGAAGACACCGTTAATGTCAGGGAGAGACACAACTGTTTCCCTCCAGTGGAAGTTTGCATTATTAAACAAGATTTTGGAACAGTAAATGTAAAGAGCAATGTTCCAAATGGAAAGGTTTGCTGCACAACCAAAGCAGGCAGCACAGAGAGATTTCAGCTGTGGCTTCTGGCGATGGGCCATCAGGATTCTTTTAAGCATCATCTGAAACATGACAACTCGATGCAATCACTTCTGCGGATCCTGCTTTAGGTCATCTTTCCACACTGATGCAGTCCATGAGTAATTCAGATCCAAATACCTCTCCGCAGGTCTCTAACAGAGGCGTTATCCCAGCTGCGTACCAGAGGAGGGGATGAAGTCAGCACGCATCGCGTCCAAGGCATCACCCCCACCATGTTTGGGCTCGGCAGTTCAGTCCAAATATCGTAACCAAATAACCCAAGCCTGTAGCTCACGCTCACCAGGGCAAGCCAGGTACGCACCGGCTCGTCTAAGAGCCCAAACTCACAGCGTAGCAGTTTTCGAGGTGCTGGAAGGAATCACAGCAGCAGCTGTGCCGCTCTTTGAAGAGCCAGAGACGCGTCCAACCACTCAGCTGAACTCTTCTCCCCCCGGCAGGGATGTGTGAAGAGGCCGGGACAGGGGACAGGGAAAACCACCAACGCTTTTCCAAAACAGCGATTCAGCATCTAATACACCTCACCCTCCGAGAGCCGCGCAGACACTCTGCGCCACCCTCCTACGTTACAACGCAAAGTCCCGTGCTCCAGGATGCTTTTCAACCCGGCTAAGGAACCGACACGACTCACGGCACCAAATCCTGACCCCAGCGGCTGCCCCGCGCTCTGGTCCGGGCAGGGTGACGGCACCAACCCCAGGCACCCACCATCCCACCCGTGCCGGGGCAGAGGGGAACCGCCGGCGGTCGGTCTCCTCGTGCCATCCTTCCCCTTTCAGGGGCGCAAAAGGGAAGTGCTGGAATCTGCACTTTAAACACGTGAGTCAACCGCAGAAGCGAGGAGGAGCCCGTCTGTCAAGACAGAAGAGGTTTTCACTAATTTGCAGCCAAACGAGATGACAATACATGTCGTCTTGGAGTATGACGCGGTGCGGCTCAGGAGAAATGCCTGCGTTTCCGAAGGAAAAGTCAAACTTTTATTGCTCGACTGACCCCCCCCACTTAATCACAGGCGTTCAGCACCGTCCCTTGCTGACGCCGCCACCCCTGCGGCACGACTTGTGCCTCCAAAGCCCCTCGTTCATTCATTCATTCAGGTTAGGAATCCCAGATACCAACAGATGGGCAGCACTAAAAACAAAAGAGGTGGGGGTTACGGATTTAGGTGGGGTTTTTTTAGCCTTCGCAGTTCTCAGGGTAACGCCGTGGGTTTGAACAGCTCACGCGTGGGCGCAAATTGCATCGATGCTAGAGAACACGGCGCTCCCGCCGAGCAGACTGCCTGTACCCGCGTCACCCAGCGCCGCGCTCGGCGTGTCATGAATCCATTCAAACTTCCCCAAGTCCCCCCAGCATGGGAGACACGCTCCCCGCTTCGCTCAAAAAGCTCATTTGAAAACAAGGAAACCATGGCATCACCTAGCGTGTGCTAAAATACACCTTTGCAGCCGCTATTTATCTACGCGTCTTTCAAACAGAAGCAAGTTACGGACGATGAGTAAATACAATAACAATGAAATAGTCCCTGTCTGAAGCTGGGGGATGACAGCCGCTCGGTATTACACACCGCTCCGTACGGCTGGAGCCAGGAGAGACCTGCCATCAAACAGGGACACCCGGGCAGCTGCCTGCGTTTACGCAAAGTGCTACAAGCGGCTCCACGCAGGGAACCCTGCGTTCCGAGACACGAATATTGCGTCCCAAGACGTGGACCCTGCGGGGTGGACCCTGCGTTCCGAGACATGAACCCCATGTTCTGAGATGCAGACCGCATGGGGTGAACCCTGTGTTCTGAGACACGAACCCTGCACCCCAAGATGTGGACCCTGCGGGGTGGACCCCACGTTCCAAGACATGAACCCTGCATTCTGAGACACAGACCATGCGTTCTGAGATACAAACCCCATGGGGTGAACCTTGCATTCTGAGACACGAACCCTGCGTTCTGAGACATGGACCCCGCGTTCTGAGACAGGGACCCCCTGGGGTGAACCCCACGTTCTGAGACACGGACCCTGCATCCTGAGATGTGAACCCCACGGGGGTGACACCGGCCAGGTCGAGGGCTCCTCTCCGCTCCGAACCCCCCCAGACACGCTACCGAGATGTCATTTCGTTTCATTTCACATTAGAAAGCCGGAAAGCCACGTCTCGGTGCTCTTAATGGGGGG
>NW_010972504.1:2394827-2395133 GCF_000737465.1 Haliaeetus leucocephalus
GCAGCCCGCCGGCGGGGCGGGGGCAGCCCGGGGCCGCCCGCCCGCCCGTCCGCTCCCCCGGTTCCCACCTCCACCGCGGCGGGCAGCCCCCCCCAAACCTTCCCCCAACTTCTCACCTTGAGAGCGAACTTCTCCCCGCTCTTCTTACTGAAGATCTCCAAAACTTTCCCGTTGATGCCCAGCCCCAGCACTTGCGTGGTGACCTTGTAGTCGTCCGTGATGGCATTCTTCCGGATCTGCAGGCCTCCCTTCCCCGGGAACGGCGGCGGCGGCGGCCCGTGGGGGGGAGCGGCGGGCGGCGGGGGC
>NW_010972504.1:2395227-2420315 GCF_000737465.1 Haliaeetus leucocephalus
GGGCTCAGTGCTTGAAAGGGGCTGCGGGACATCGCCGGGGGGGGCGGCGGAAGGGAGCCCCCGGCCGCGGTGGGGTGCGGGTCTCGGCCGCCTGCCCCAGAACCGGTGGGTGTCCTGGAACCAGCGGTGGGATGTCAACAGGTCGTGGCGTTCCCAGTCACACACCCCCGCAGTGACCCCCCAGTTAACGCGTCTGTCGTCTTCCCGGTGCCCCGAAAGCATCCCTAAGGTGACGGGATGGCTCTGCCGGTGCCCACACACCGGTACCTCCATCCGTAAGCGATGCCCGGGAAGACGAGAGATGTTGACACCGCCACAGGCACCAGGGCCAAGGCAGGGGGTGAGAAACCAGTCCAAAAAGAGTAAAGGCCCTCCTGACCCTAACAAATTAACCCCTATTTCCATGCTCAGGCCAGAATCCAATAAAGACACTGGCAATGCTAAGGCAGAAGGGATCCGTGCCGAGGTGCAACGTGCCGTTGAGCTGCCCGGCATCCTGCAAAATCCAATGAACATTTCTCCAGCTGGAGCACAATGGGAAATCAAGACTTTTCGTTTACGGACACAAAAAGCACAGCCTGCTTAACACTGATAATCCCTGTTTTCCAAGTGAAGAACACGTGGGTTTTGACATTCATCCCTCTCTTACCCAGCTGTACCACAAAAAGCAGTGAGTGCGCCCTGGGGAAGAGAAATGAAGAAACATGCCCAAAGCCGCACCAGGAGCAAACGGCAGAGCCTAGAGCAATCTCCAGAGGCCCAGCCACTGCTTTTTGGCGGGCGGCACGCGTCCAGCCCCGCACACAAGCCCACCCTGCGTGGCACAGCCGAGGGGCTGACGTGCCACCGGGGCAGCGAGGGGCAGGACACGCTCCCAGGCCCTGCGGATCGTGTCCACGGGGCTGCGAAGCGACAGGCAGCCCCAGCCCCAAGCCACGGGACAGGCTCCAGTCTCCCTGTGAACCACGAAGAGCTCTGGAAGCCCCTCTGAGATGCCCTGATGGAGGGTCCTGGTGAGAAACCACCGTCTCCATCTGCACTCATGTCAGCAGTTTCACTGGTGTCACAAGGACAGAGCAAGGCATGGAAGTGGGACTTCCCTCTTCTGTCTAAAGGAAAGCGATAGCAAAATAAAATGACCGCGGCATTCAGGAGAGGGAACGCCAGGCCCACAGTACACAAGACCCACACCAAGTCCTCAACAAGCAGCTGCCACCAGAAGAAAGCAGAATCCAGAGCCTGAAAGGGGCAGGACAGAGAAGGGCAGGACAGAGAAGGGCAAGCCATCATCTCTGCCGGTCCCTACACACAGGCAGAGCTGCCTGCACCGGAGCAGGAGGCATCTAGTCCTTGTCTGCCGTCCCAGCACCTCCTGCGATCAATAACACCCTCTCGGATTTTTTAGTCAAGCCAATAAAACCACCCCACCTGTTAAAAAAGCCAGCTCACGCTTTTCAAAAGCCAGTTTTTAACCAGTGACTGATCAATAGCTGGGTGAAGCAGCGGATCCAGCTAATCAAAGTACGTCATTAGCAGCAAGAGACAGAGCGTCTGTCGGGAGGTGGCAGCGACAGTCACCAGATGGGAGAGTGAGTAAACCTACACCAGGCGCTGGCAGCTTTATAAATAAAACTCTTGTCGAGTTGCGGGTCCCGAGTTTCCCCCGCGAAAGCCGCCGAGCAGCGGGAGGCCTTCGCCTGCTCCCGGCACATCGCGGCGTAAGCGTTTGCAGCAGGAAAATTTCCTACTGGGAAAGCGGATTAATGCTGGGACTCGCAGCACCTCCCAGAATCTGATCCTGCTTCCTTCACCCCAATTAACAAGGGGCTTTGGGGGGGGCTCAGAGTTAGATCCAATGTACCCTGTAAGGACGGATCACGGATCAAAGATGCTTTACGGCTGCCAGCACTCTCTGCGGGGTTTTCCCAGCATTTGCCTCCCCTTACTTGGGCTCCTCTCGGCACGTCTGGGGAAACGAGCCTTTAAGCCCCAGTTTTTCTTTATGGAGGAATCTGGTCAAAGGGAAGCGATTGACCCATTTCGCTCCTCCGTTTCCTTTCGTTTCGCTCAGATTTGCTTTGTAACCCGACCCTGCAGCTATTTCAAAGATAAACACCACTCCCGCGGAGGCACGCTTTGGGGTCCCAAGTTTCTCACGGAAACCTCTTCCATTGACCGCTCCCATAGAGGTGCCGGCCAGGGCAGCCCTCGTGTACCCCCCCCCAAAAGCCGGGGCACCCCGTGTGCTTGTCCAGCCTGGGGGGGTGGTGTGACCCCTGGGGGGGGTGTTGAGGCGAGGACACCCAGCAGATTGCAAACCTCGTCCCTCCGAACCGCGTCCCGCCGCCGCCACGAGGTGGCCCCCGGCCCCCGCGGAGCCCGGCGGGGCCGCTGTCCGCCCCGGGGGGGGGGGGTCCGGCCGCTTCTCCCTCCCTGCGCTCCCCCCAGCACCAACACCCACTTTTGCAAGGTGCGTGGACCGCGGGACAGAGCCTTCCCGGGAGGCAGCAGGCAAGTTTGGGGTCCCTGTCCCTTCGCAGCCCCGGGGCAGGGTGGGATCCAGATGGACCCCCCACCCGTGTCTTCCCCCCGCCCCCCCAAAAAAAAGGGACCCCGTCCCGGTGGGCTGCGTGGCCGGTTGCTCTCCCCCAGCGTCTCTCCCTCCATCCCAGGACAAGAGAAATCTCTCCAGGCTGCAAAGCCGCCCTGTTCATCCCTTCCCAGGGCAGCTCCCCAGGCCTACTAGGAAGGAGGCCAACACTGTGATTTATTGTGCAGGACCTGCCAAATGCTTTGCAGACCGTCTGGGCTGGACATGGAAGCACCGAGGTGAGCAGCACCCAGTCGCCGGCACACATATTCACAGCCAAACACTTTCTCCTAATCCTGCAGACGGGCTAGAAGCAGGCTAGTCCTCAGATTTGGGGACCTATTTCCAGGTTCTCCATTAACCGATTAAAATGTGGCCCAGAAGCACCGAGGTATCCATCTCCCCTGTGATCTTTCAGAGGCAGAGGGATGCAAGCGTGGAGCGCAGCCAGATCCCCTGCCATCCACCCACTCCCCTCCCAGCACATCACGCAGCTTTGCACGGCAGAGGAAGAACCACCATACGGGGCCCACCACAGGAGCAACCTCTTCTGCACAGCCCACCAGATCCGGCTGCTTCAGCCTTTGCTGTTTAAAAAGAAACAAAACCAAAACAAAACGAAAATGCCACAACCCAAAAAACGCTCCCCAAAACAAAAAAACAAAACAAATTACCCCCCCAAACACCAAACAACAACAACAACAAACACCAACCAAACAACCCCCTACAAACACCAAACCCAGCAGCAGTGGCCTCCACTCCTCAGCCACGAGGAAATTCATCTGGATGTGAAGGGGAAGCGATTTTTCCCTCCTTCCACTCCCGACTCCATTAGAGAAAAAAGCAATGGCCAGCAGCAGGCTCAGCCTTTACATCTACATGACACAAGTGGCTGATCTGCTAACGCACTTTTCCCTGGCAAGTAATAAACTAGATTGTTATTTGATTATAACAGAGTTACCAGGAAAAATAGACCATGAAGATTAGGGTAATGATCATTAAGGCTGTATGCATCCTGTTCTCTCTGGGTAGATTTGTATGAGCACAAGGCTGGTGAAAAGCTATCCCACTTAAAAAATCATAATACCTTTAAATAATCCCGCATGCTTTTAGGATAGGGGTAATTGAATTGGAAAGATATTGTTAATCCCCATTACAGCTGTTAATGTCATTCGTAAAGCAAGAGGAGGATTGGAATAAGGATAGGAGGTAGCACTGGCAGTATGACACTGCAAGATTTTTGCCAAGCAAAGGGAGCGTAGTGTAGTTCTCTATGTCGGCAAGGGAGACGAGCTCCGTGCAGACATGGTGGGATGCGAGGAGCTGCTGCCCTGCTGTGCTCTGAGCAGCCAGCCCAGCTCTCCCAGTTGCTTTGCACCAGGCTCCATCGCTCTGGGAGCTCCAGCTCTGCTCCGACCAGCTGCTCCGCTCTCCCAGGAAGCGGCTGCATCTCAGTGCTTGGAAGTGATCCTTGTGCATGGTTTGCATATCTATTTATAAAGCACTGTGGGATCCTTTAGGATGAAAGGAGCTATTATAACCTGGATTTATTACCCAAAAAGTAACCGTGAATTTTTTTTCCATTTCACCCTTCATTTGCTTGTCTCGAGACAAGCTTGAGCAATAGCATTTAGATGGAGACCCCTCTCCTAACCCTGTGAGAGCAGGGGATGTTTCTGGCTGGCAATATCAGTCCCTTGCCAGGGATATTCCCCACTGGCACCACACTTCTGTGGCAGGAGAAGGAGAAAGGCCCCTTGGCACATGGTGGGACGAGGCAGCAGCTCCAGGGCTGGGCTTCCCCTCGGCAGATTAGCACCCGGCAGGCTCCGGCGTTGCTCGCATACCTGAGCGGGACAGCTCCGTAAACCCTTCCCGCTGGACATACTCTAGCTGACACACAGAGCCCATAATTGCAAGACATGTCAGGAAATATTGGTCAGGATTATATCTGTCTGACTGACACATACGAGGATTTTCCTCCCCCTTCCCTGGCCGGCCGGCCACCCCTACACGCAGCGCAGGGGAGGACGCACACCCCACGGTCGCTGGACTCCGGACCAGCGCCCAGCGAGACCCACGGGACAGACCATCGTGCCATGGGTGCATCTTACATGCATCCGCCTCGGGCAGCATCCCTGCTGCCTCAGGGAGCATTCAGCCCAAGGGAAGAGCACATTAAAAATACATAAAAGCCCCCAGCCCTGACCTGTTATGCTGCTTTTCTCAACACAGAGTGATTTTTCCACCTGGAAACTGTATCCTGGTTCGTCACCCACAAGATGATGCCAAATGTACTTCCTTAACTTACAGTCACAAAAACCACTACTCAGAAATACAGAAATACAGATCTTCTAAAATAATTTGCTTTGAAAGGGATGTAGTCCAACTGACAAGCAAAACCACAGATCCCACACAAGGGAAAACTGAGCTTGCAAGCAAATATTAGTTCTTGCCTAAGGCACATCTGAGCAGCAGAGCAACCCCGTGGCCTCAGAGTAAGGAGCAGCCAGCATCTCATGTCTAGCCCTCGCATCACTTTTTCTAAATGCAGATTTATTTTATTTATTTTCTAAGAAAATCTACAGCAATGCCACGATGGAGAGAGGACGGGATTTCAGCTCAGCGATCAGACAGAGAGCCTCTGATCATTTGATTAAAAATGGGTCCCTCGTGCGCCAGGGATCCCATCGGAGAGGCACCCAGTTCTCTGCAGCTCCCGTGTCCGTGCACAGCCACTGTGGTCCCTGGGGGGCTCCAGGCAAACGTGTCACGTTTTGTAGGACAGAGCTGTCTGCTTCGCCGCCCGCCACCTCGATGACAGGCAGGAAGGCAGATCCTGCCTCATGCCTCCACATCACTCATCGCTATATGCAATTTAATGGGCAGCTCTGGAGCAGAGATAGGGAGCCCAGAGGCTTCTCTTTGAGTGCAAAATAACTCGGATGAACTTGAACAGACTCAGCTCCTGGTCAGCAAGAGGTGGCATTGGAGCGGGTCAGACTTCTAAGGTCAGAAGCAACCGTGTGCTGCTGCACAGCACAGAGACCCCTCGCAGGGGCCCAGCCGGCAATATTTGTGACCTGCAAAGATTGCCAGAAGCCAGACAGAAGGAAATAAGCTAAACCAGACCCAGAGATGGACCGACAGTCTCCCCAGTCTTGCCCCCCAGCCTGAGCCCATTGGCCAAGGGCAGGTGAGCCACAGGAAGACGCGCTGCAGGATCACGCAGAGACTTGGCGATCACCTTGGGGGTACCAGCAGGAAGGGTGAAAAACATGGCATAACCTGGAAAAGGACACGGGACGGGCGCAAGGCCAGAGGAACGGCGGCACGCAGGGGTTACAGGCACTGGGCTGGGGCAACGGGGCTTGCTTTTAAACCGAGCATCCCGAGGTGCATTTTCCCGGGACAGCAGCTCACCCCGCACTGCGGAGGGACAACGGGGCGAGACCCCCGGAGCAGAGCGCAGGAGAGGGGTCTTCACGTGAGCTGAATGCAGCCTGGCAGGGCCCCCACGAGCTGCAGATGTGCCTCCTCTCTGTGCCACCTCCCAGTGCACTTACATCTGCTGGCATCCACATATAACCCAAATCCCCGCCGTCTGCCAGCAGAGAAGAGGCATTTGTGTGACAAGATTACAGAGATTAGCTTCATTAGCATAAATAGCTCCTGGGCTGGCCCTAATCCAGAGGGACATATGCGGCCCATGTGCCACCACTTGCAGTCTTCCCTGGCCTGAAGAACCTGTGTGAGCTGGAGGAGACAATTTTCACCAGTGTCTCTATGTCAGGGCAGGCACCGTGTGCCAGTGGGGACCCTGCAGATGCTCCCAGTTCAGCCCAGCCCCTGCTAACAGGATGGGCACACTGGGATGGCTCTTTCTGCTCCTGTGGCTGCCTCTCAGCCCAGCAGTCGCTCTAACAGGAGCACAGGGTCCTCAGGGCAGAGTTTGCCCTCTGTGTTTTTTGACACAGCCTTTCCAGGTGCCTTGTACAGCAAACAAAGGCGGTGCTAGCTAGCTATAACCTAAAAACACCCCACATACATGATGGCGACTGCTCTCTGTAGGTTTCCGTACAAACCTGGGCAGTTACGCATCCCAAACAGAACAGCTTTTTACACCCCACTGCTTGACTTTTTCACCTGCAGAACGCTCGCTGTTGGGAGCCCAGCTTACCTGCGAGCAGAGCCCAAAGCGAAGCGCTGAAGGGCTCACGGGGATCAGCTGCAGAGCAAGCGGAGACTCAGTCCTCAGCCCTCCGCAGCAGCAGTTACTCCCTGCTAGGAGGGAGCACTAGCACTGCTGGAGGGAAGCTTCTTCCATAGCAATTAACACCATTAATTCCCAATAATCAGCAGCTGGACCTCACTGAACCCCAGGCAGCCATGAGCGCTGCCTGCCCTGCCTGCAGGGAGGGGGGAAAGGGGAATGCAACCCATGAGAAAATAAAAATTGCGTGATCCCCTGAACCCTACAAAAAGGTGGCCGAGAGGGGTTGTGAGCGATGCCTCAGCGTAAAGCACAGAGCGGCCAAAGAGCTGAGGGTCAGCACCGGTGCGAAGAGCCGCAGCCGGGCTGCAGGGACCCCCGCAGCCCCCACTCTGGGCACGGCCGGGGTCAGGGGCCGGGGGGGCAATACAGGAGGCTGGCGGTGGCTCACCTTGAGCCTCCCACCCCGCTGGTTCAGCCCTCACCTCTCCCCTTCGCCTTCCCGCACGGGTGCTGGCGGCAGCGGGGTGCTGACAGGGCTTTATCTGGGTTTCTGCGGATGGTGGAAAAACACTTGGGCCACCGAGCAACAGGCTAAAAGTGCCCAGGGTCAGGCCGAGCAGCTGCCAGGGGCCGTGCTGGAAGGGCTTTGCTCTGAAACCGCCGTATCCACCCCGGCGTGCTTAAACCAATAACACGAGATTACATTGCAGCAGGCTGGGACCTGGCATGTGGTGCAGGCCAGAAATAAAACTGTTTGTGTAGCAACTGAAAAAAATAGCAACAGGAGCTAGGTGAGGTGTATCTCTTTTTTTTTTTTTTTTTTTTTTTTGATGCCAGAAATATTTATTTATTTGGGTGGAAGAGATTTGTTTACAATTCAAAGGGGTTTTGCTTGGGATGTGAGCTCCCCAGGCTGTGTCCCGGACTCTCCCGGTGCTGCAAGTGGCAGCGGGGGTGTTTCCATGCAGGTCTGGACTCACTGGCCCCAGCAACACCTGCATTGCCCTTTCATGTACCACAGGCTTTTGGATGCTGGCGTACACTGAGAGATGCTGCATGTAGCACAAAACAGAGCTAGCAGGATGCAGATACAGGCTTGAATGAGGCTGCACCCCGACGTTCAGAAGACATCACCTACATTGCTGCGTTCTAGTCCCTTTCCAGCTGTTATGCCCACCTTACGGACAGGGAAAGGGAGTCCTTGGGCTTCTTCAGGCTGACTTCAGGCTCAGGACTGAGCAGTGTGCCGACGCACCCCCTGCAGTGGCAGGATCCAGGTGGAAGGAGCAAGCACCACGGCCGGCAGACAGAAAATAAGGCAGGTGGCCTGATAAATGAGTCCAAACCAGTTGCCTGCAAAATAAGAAGATAACCCTCTTGCAAGCGTAGGGCCCCTCTGCTCTGCTGCTCGGGGCAGCTCTCGCAGGGCTGCGGTTTCCTGCGTGAGCTGCGGGTGGGCGAGCGAAGCACAAGGTCACCCTGCGGCTGCGGGCAGAGCAGGGACAAACCTCCCATCTCCCACACCTGCCATCCCTGCTGCTGGCGGCGCTTAATCCCTCAGCAGTGCCACGTAGGAAGAACTCTGCAAATGGCATCAAGGAGGTCAGAGACAGGGAAAGGAAAGGGGGGGGGCACGCCTGAAATTGGGTCCACCAAAAACTGCGTTTGTTGTGGTCCTATGGGAAAGTAAAGCATCTTTCTGTAATGTTGCCCGTTTGTAGAAAGGGCCACGGAGCAAGACCAGAACCTGAGAAAGCATTTCGTAAAGGCTGTCTTATCTGCTGCGTGTAATTGGACCTAACAGTGTGAACAATGCATGGAGCTCTGGTTTTAGTTTAATAGGAAAAAAAAAAGAATCATCAAAGAATATTTATAAAAGTTTGTGTCATTCTTGTACATTTCCTATCACATGGGGATGTGTCAAAGGCTCATGCTTAGTCCAGCAAGTGCTGAAGAGGGGTCTGGAAATAGTTAGAGCAAAGCATGTGATCCCACTGGACTGGGGAAAAGAAGAAGAAAATCCAACTTGGAGGTCTTGGCTTTCTCTTACCCTCCTGCCATTTTATTGCTTCTCCTAAAAGCACCACCAGTGTCCCACGCAGTGAGAAATAAGACGATGAGGGAGGTAAAACGTTGCTGCACATATAACTGCAGCCAGAACATGTAACCAAGCCCTCGGTGGCTCAGCTCCACGCAATTGTCGCTGCAAAAAACATCCTGAATCAGCACCAGCTGGCTGGAAAATGAAAGCTGGGCTGTTTGCTCCCCTCTTGCACCTCCCAAAATAACCAGCAGCTTCCCCATACTCACCCCCCCCCCAAACACACACTCTCTCCTGCCTTCCCCAGCAATTCAGGGAGCAGCAGGAGCCGCAGCCGGCACAGCCAGTGTGCCCAGCCCGGTCCTCTCTGTGCCCCTAGAAGTGACTGGATTAAAGAGGCATTTTTTAAGATCATCAGTGTATAAGTATGTGGAAAGTGTTGGAAAACACGGTTGTTCCCTCCCAGTGCCCAGTCTCCCGCGCGGAGGCTGTGCGGGGCTGCGGGGCACCTCCAGCAAAGAGGCAAAAACGTCTTAAACCGCCCCCCTTGTTTCCACATTTATCTACATCTAAAGAAGAAATTAAGCACCTAAATCCAATTGGCATGGAGCAAAAGGTGGGCAGCACACTTCTTCAGGACCTTCAGAAGCTCAAGCCCGGAGGCAGCAGCCGAGGAGCTACACGAGCTCTGGGGCTGCCCGTCTCCAGCCCCTTTCTATCCCATTTCAGACAAGAGCTTCATCATGTCATCAAGACCAAACTATGCCAAAGGCTTGTTACTCCCTGAGCTCCCCACAGGGCAACAGCAATGAAGGGAATTGTGAAGGGGATATACAGGGGATATATGGCTCACGTCTCAGAGATTCAGCCTCAGACAAAAAAAATATCCCTCTCTGCTTGCTTGCACATATTTATTCTGTGCTTATGGCTTTGAGAGCAGAGAACTTCTGGTGTAAATTACTTGCATGACCTTTCCTGTTTGATGACTTTACAGCTGGCTGCCCACACTTCAAATATGATTTCATTTATGCCATCCATCATCAACACCTGCTGGAGAGGCTGGCAGCTTCAATCATTAACATTATTGGTGCTACTGTCACCCAGCGTTATGGCAGTGGCTGGACAGAAGATGGGCACGCACGCAGGCTCGGAAGATATTACTGCATTGCACCGCCCTGGGCAGTGCAGGACGTGAATGAGGACCTTGGGCATTATCGGTCAGACCTGTGATAGTATTGAGTAAAATACTTCTTTCGTCTTCTCCTTATCCTTTTCCCACACCAGAACAAGCAGCATGAGCTGCTGAAGCTCCTGCTGAGTGGGGCAGAGTGGAAATCCTATTTTTCCAATTCTTTTTCCTGCCCTACAAGACCTTCTTCCACATGGCCACCCATCGCACAGCCCTCGAAGGCCACCAGCTGAGCAAATGGTCCACCCTCCCAGCTCCTCCTTGGTTATGACTTTTTGCATTTCCAGGGATGCATGTCCACAGCAGCCTCCCTGCAGTCAGAAAACCACCCAGGGCAAGAACTGGCTGCATTATTTCTCATCTGGGGATCCCCTGGCTCAACAGCACCCTTCTCTGACGCAGCGCATCTGAGGTATTCTCGCAATGCAATTAAAATTGTGAAGAACTTCATATTAAATTCAACCTGTTTTAGAAACAATGTCACTGGTCTTTACAACAGCCTCCAACAATAAATTCGGTGGGCTAATCAGGCATGTGCTTTATTTCTTTCAATCCCTTCTCAGCTATGCTTAATTACTCTTAATTATTATAATCATGGTCTCTGCCTTCTTACCTACAACCCACTTGCCCAGGAAAACAATCCTCTTCGATACGCCTCTCCTCCACTGGTAAAGCCAAATATCAGAGTTTCCAAGCTAGCGGGAGGAATGCAAATCCTTACATGGCTCCGCTCCTCAGCAAGAAGCTGGGGCTGACTCTCTGTCATCTTTAGAAAGTTCCTCTCAGCAGTTAAGAATGGGCAGACTTAAATCAGGCAACTGTTTCATCCCTGCAGACAAAGCACAGAAGCTGAAGCACACTTAAGGGACGGTTCAGTTAAACCCCTGCCGCGAGAGGCGAGGGAAAAGCTGTGGAGTGCTCGTGCCGATGACCCCATCTCCCTGCAGTGCTGGAGTGGAGCAGAGAGCCAGATCCCAAACCCTCCTTTGACTCCTTGTAAGTTCAGACTTCACAGATGCCTTGGGGCACAGATTGCTGCTGCTGGCTGCAACTGCATGAAGTATATCCCTGCACATTTATGATGTCTGCATAAACACTGGGGAGAGACAGAAGTGGTACCACAGAAAAACATTTAGTGTACGTCATATGTGCTTTGTTCAAAGAACATGCAATTCAGGTGAAGAGAAGAAAATGATCTTCAGAGGAAAAGGCATTTCTGAGCACCTGTGCATGTGGTTGTCCTAAAAAGCGTTTGTAAAGCCCGTTAGCCTAATTTGACAAGAGGAAAGAAAACAAACCCAACACTGCCTGCCATTCATTCATATCGTCTGTGCAGCAAAGAACTTAGTTTATAAAAAGGATTACATGAATCATATGAAGACTAGCACTAGCTTGCTAGCTGATGCTTAAAGAAAATCTAATTATGGGCAAAATTCACCTCTTTGGTCCACACAGCCTTGAGCCACACGCTGACCCACACCCGTAAGAACAGCATGCGTGTGTAAGAATCGAAAACAGAGCTCAGCAAAGACTCCCCATACAGACTGATGTTTCGTTGATACCACCCGTTCCAGCAGACGGTTTACGCGAGGGCTCCCTAAAGAGCCTGCCAGGCTGCTCATCGTCACCAGCGCAGGCAGGAGATGCAGCCCAGCCCAGCCAAGGACCTCGAACAGGCTCCTTGTCGCTGGACACCCAGCGGCCTCGCCTCTTGGAAGGAAAGTCTACAAACATCCTTCCCCTTCGCTCCAGCCTGGTGAGCGTAAGGACTACTGGCAGATTTAGCTTAACAGCCTGATGTGTTCGGTACTGTCTTATAACCCTGCATACACAGCAGGGTCAAGTGCTGCACTCCTCTGGAAGGGAGAGCATGGCAACATCCTGCACATGGCGAGCCCAGGCATCGTTAGCCATTTATACCATTACTGTTACTAGAAGATACATCCCAAGTTTTCAGTCTGGTAATTTTGAGGCCCTTTGGAATGGCCCTAGGAAGTTCTTGGCTTTTATTTTCAGAAAAATCAGGTCCCTTTAAAACGTAGCAAGCAGAAGACCCAAATTTGAAGCTCCGTAACAGCTAGCCACCATTGAAAAGTCTTGGCTTACAAGTATAAATTAGATAGGCAGCTTAAAAAAAGCCCTCAGCCTGTGTCTTTAAAGTGTCAGCAGGCAAAAATTAAGCTGGACAAATTTGTATTAAGCAACAACTCATTTGCTAGACTGATGCAGCTGCTCTTTAAAGCACTTTGTGCTAAATGAATCTGCTGTGTGGAATGGCATTGCCCTCTTCCTATGCAAAGGTTGAAAAGTTAAACCCAGCGAACCAAAAGGAATATTGCTAAATGCAAGTAAATTTCTTCTTCTTCTGCCTATCAGAATGATTCAAGAATCTCCTAATTAATTTTTCCTTCAAGAAACCACACCAATTAATGAACAGCAATAATTAATAATGGATGGAAGATAGCACGTGAGCAACAACAGGCCAGACTCCAGGCTTCTGCCCCACCGTCTGACTCTTTGTGCAGAAATGCAGATTTTATATTGACATCCCTCAGCATAATTTAGACTGGCAGAATTATGTGCATACAGGTTTAGTATCGGATTCCCCAGTTCCTTAGCTGGCATTAAGCAGCGCTTCTCTTTACAGCAGCACACTGTCCAGCTCCAAACTCCAGAGCAGTGATTCTCTCTATCACACAGAATTTGTGATACAACACCTTATCAGATTACATCAACAAGCATTACAGCATGGCAAGATAAGCTTTTTTTTTTTTTAAATGAGGTGCTCTGCCTGAGAAAATGCCACTCAGTCATACAAAACCCTCATATAGACTGTCCCATGGAAATCAGTAACCATGGCAGGCTGAGCAGGCACTGGGCCTGCAGGCTACATAGCTACACGTACGTATACACATATACTATAAACAAAGACATTCAAAGAACACTTAAACTTCTGCGTGTACATACTTGTTACTGTTTTCACACTGTAAACTTTTTTTAATCAAATATTTGCCATTCACCCACATTAAAACAAGTAAATTAAAAATTCACTCAGTGTTGTCTGCAAACTTTCTGCATGTAACATGCATTGTTTAATCATATAGGTCATAGCTAGAGACCTTTTTATTGCAGCATGATTTCATCTTCAAACTATTCCACTATGCACTTGTGTACAGTAGGTTACCCATTTATAGGTTTCTAATAAAAGCAAATCTTCCTTAAGTGGCTATTACTGGATTTCTCCTTTCAGCCTAGGGATAAGCAGGATTCTGGGCTTTAAAAAGATCGCTAGTGGGCTGAATAAGAAAGTGACAACTGAAGAATGTCATGGCAAAACGTTGATATGTTCTAATTACAGCACCGTTAATGAGAAGAACATTTCTCATATCAGAGCATTCATCACGTTTAGCATAGACACACTGAAATCATCTATTCACATAGAGTCTGAAAATTTTTTACTCATCTCTAGTTAGATGCCACAGAAGGTAGTGTCTGGCAATACAAGGTAAGTCACACCATCTGGAAAGAATTAATACTTTTTTTTAAAAAATCAAGCACTTTTAGGAATTTGCAGAGTCTGTTGCTAAAGAAAATGACGTATTTATTTTCTTTTAAAAATGAACTGAAATACAACTTTAGGAAATATCTGTTCATTACATTTAGATACATAGTTTGAGACTGACTTATTTCCAAAGTGTTCCTTCACAGAGAGTTATATCCACATGCACCTTAAATGTTTTCTACATTCTCCACCATATTACATCTCATCACAATATTTATAATAAAAGGCTAACCTGTAAATTCTTTAGACGTTGACATTTATTATGAATACCTGCAATGTATAAGAAACCCTGAATAGTAGTTTGATTGCACCGAGACAGATGTAGGCTGGTAAAATAATAAGGCACAGTACTATGTATAGGGAACACGGGTTATTCTTTTAGCAACACAGACTTACTGACCTAGTTAGCCTGTCTGCAAGAACTGTATTTGGATTAAAGTCACTGCACCCTCTGAGTACAGGGACAATGTTCACCTATCCAAGACTGCTCTGATGACCCAAGGATTTTACATGTTACGGTGGGAGTTAAAAAACTGTAAGATATCCGTGGAGTTTTAGAACACATAAGGGCTCTTTTATGGGAAGTATGAAGTGTATACATTTCCCCAAACCCTTATCAAGTTAATTAAAAAAAAAAAATCAAGTAGTATCTGTGATAAGCACTAAGTATAAAAACATTATGTCCAATTTTCAAAACTGTCAAGTACCCACAGCTCCAAGTGCTCAACACATGCAAAAGCTACAAGTTTTTTCATTAAAGTCTTTCAGCACAGTTTGTTTTGAATCTCAGCTGGGTACTGCAGAGAAGTACCGCAGATCTTTCCATATTATTTGGGCTCTCCACTTCCACAACAGTATTAAACTTTGGCAAGCAGGGGATTTGTATCAATCATTTCAGCAGAGATCTCTGGGTGCAGAATCAGCCTTTTGCTTGTATGGCTAGGATTAGTAAGACATTGCTGAGATCATCATGTATATGTTTCACAGCCAAAACAGCTATTAGTGTTAAACAAGAGAAAAACAGAAGAGCTGTAGTCTGCAGTGAATATCCCTTTAAAAAGGACCCTAGGTTTATTTCGGAGGTAGTTTTAAAGAGGATGGCCATTGCAAAGAACCTCTACTGATAAATTGCTGCTTAAAAGTTTTCAACTGCATGAAAGCCCTAACAGGTCACAACGATTGTAAGCAATTTCAGATGGAGCAACACACTCACTCTTCCACAAAAGTCACCTTAAAGCTTTCCAGTTAGTCTGCTATGAATTCTTAGGTCCCCAGACAACTAGAGTTCCTATTCAAGCTGGATGGGAAGGACAAAAAACTCTAGTGAAGAGTATCTGTTGTACGCAGAAGATCTCTAGAATCAGGTCACTGTTGTGAAACAAGCTTCTCATTCAGCAGCTGGCATTAGTAAGACCAAACCAGCAAAGAACTAAACGCAGCCTGGGTGGGTGTTTGCCTGTGGCACCATGTTCTGCAGGGAAGAAGAATACTTCACTGTCCCACTGAGTCAAATAAGAACAAGTTTCTCCCTGCAACTTGGAGAGGCAGATAACATTTGGACCCCAGTGTAAAAGCAAGGTGTATCTGTCAGATGTGATGCTCATGCCTTGTCATTCATTTATATAAAAATATTGCTAAACCAAACAGCTAAAAATGCAGACAATAAACAGAGCATGTTATTTACAATACAGAGACTAGCAGTGTAGTAAAACAGAAGGAATGTTATAAGAAACATTTTAAAACAAGTTTGGGTGACTTTTATAAATACGATGTCTGTTTTGCTGTAAACCCAAGTAATTTGCATTTGTTTTGTGCTACCTTCCTAGAAGAATGTGATTGAAGTTCAGTGGAACCTCACTAGTGCTGGCAGATTAACAAACTTGCAAAGCAAAGAGTTACTGCAAAAATAAAAGCTGTTCTGTTAATCTATTTAGACAAGTTAAGTTTAGCTTTATACTACTAACCAGTATCACAACTAATGAAAATGATGGACTTCTGGCGATTTCAGACCTTGCTAGTGTTTAGCTTTCCAAAAAACGAAGTGTGACTTTGCGATTTGACTGCATCTTGCTGAACACAGCCACTGTGACCACGACCACCCATTATAGATGGCATCGTCCAATGACACAGCCCGTGGTCCAACCCTCCACACGTGGCTGTGGGCAACTCCTATGCTAATTCACAGGGAACTGAACAACTTAAGTGCTTACAGGGATAATTCCTCAGCTCTCTCCCTGATATGATATTTATTAGCTCACTTGGAGGGCTCTCCCAGTTTGGGAATACCATATCACACTATTCACTGAAAGCAAACATTTTATAAAAAAGAAAATAGGGCTTAGTAATCGCAAACAAGACCAAAAGATTCTCAGCTGCATTCCCTGGGTTACAAAGAAGTCCTTTTCAGTATAGCAAAAATCTGCTGAGGCTGCTTCCTTTTCCATCTCACCTATTATGGCTGTATGGACAAGAGCCCCAAATTAGCAAGACAGTTAACTATGCACTTCATTTTAAAATGTAGTAGTCCCAAGTACATAAGATCCAATCTTAAACATACACAACTTATAACAGGCACCTTGTGCAGTTAGGTCACGCTGAACACATTTTCTAGATAAAAAGCAATGTTCTTGCCAGCTAATTACTTTATCTGCAGTTTTACAGCACCAGCCTTAAGTGAGATTACTGTCTGTACACCAGAGGCTGTTACATTAGAAGTTACCTCATAGTAACCAGTTGCCAGAAGTCACAGGAGAATGATTATTCTACATTTGGCAGTTTGTAGATGAAAGTGGTTTAGAACCAAGATACTGCTCTGTGTTCCTACAAGAAGACCTGTTTGTACAGCTCCTAGCACACCAACACTCCACTGTCTTCTGCCAGGCTCCAGACACTACCATCACTTTATGGTCTCTATATAAAGTGCTTTTCTATGCATCTTTCCCTAACAACCTATTGCTCCTGAAAGGTTCCTTTCTCCTTGCTCACCAGGTGTCTTTTGCAAAAAAATGTATAAAGAGCAGAGGAGGAAGAAGAATGTTTCTGGCTTCTGAAAACGTGCCACATCTATTAGAGATTCTATGAAAATCGATGGTGTCTTCTGCCACTTCCCCCCAAAATCCACTTCCTTGATTCTCCATTCAAATAAAACTCCACTCAGCTGAGCAAAATAAAAAAAATACCAGTCATGCATCATTATGAAGTGAACTATGAACATACCATACATGCTGGTATTATTTGTAGCTGAATGGATAAAGGCTAGACTGTTATTTTAATGTTATTACTAAGCTTATTGAATTTATACTTTTAAAACAGAAGTACTCAGAAAAGCTACATACACGAGAACCTCAGTTTAAACAACAGTCCTGGAAAGTCTGGAGCTTTGGCTCTGTCTTTTTGACTTTTTATACAGGCCTCCACCCAGCATTTCACCAGTGCTGTAATTAAATAGAGCAGAAGAGAAAATGCAGCCCCATCTTCTCAGAGGGAGGGTCTTGTATTGAACATGTGGTCACCTTATCTTAAAATTCACCCTGGTCATTCGTTTGTTTGTATACTGAGAGCCTCCTTGTTTTAACATTAAAAAGCTGCTACAGAGAAACTCATTATATTTAAACCCTTCTGTTCATAAAAGCTCTAAATTGTATTTAAAACTGTGTTCAGGCACCTGGCAAGAGATCAGATGTTTTTGTAAATGGACTCGGGCCATGCAGCTGCAAGAAGTAACAACCCAAACACGTTGTGCTGTTGTCATTACAGGTCACACCACCTTTTCATGTTCTTGGAAGATAAAGGAAGAGGAAATACAAGCTCATATGTTTCAAGAATGAGAAAACGTAGGCATCTCTCTCTCAAAGACCTGAAGGAATATGATTAGAAATAAAGCAATTCTTCCCGTAATATATTTTGATTTGGATCCACCAGTTCTTGCACCTTATCAGTCTTTTCTGATAGTTCACAGATTATGCTTAGATCTCAGAACATGCTTCCAATTATTAAGCGTGCCCTCCCCACCCCCATTTTCTAGTTACAGTCCTGGGCCTCAAAAACTTTGACTTGTCTGATAGGGGTGGCATGTTTGCTTTTTATTAAAGAGCTCCATGCAATCAATGGAATTCACTCTACACACAAAAAAAGAAATATTTAAAATGACCAGAATCTCAGACGCATATAAAACAGCTCTTTAAGTTCGATATTTTTGTTTTGGAAACAACACGGGAAAACAAACACACACACACCTGGCAGAACTGATGTTTTAAATGAGCTCCAAAGAAACAGATAATTGATTCATTAGCTCTGAACAAACTGGCCCACACTTGCGATGGACCAGTCATGATCCTGAATTCCCCTACCAGCTTTCCATAGACTTTTAAGGGAAACAGAAAGTGTACAGAAGTTAGTAGTTCTATTTAGATATATCCTGTGTTTCGTGGCATTTCTATGCTCCTTTGGGAAAAAAACCCCAACTATTCAGATGATAAAATTTCAACACCAAATTCCTCTGGTGTCTACATCCCATGGTATTTTTAAAAACCTCAGTCAGGATAGATAAGGGAAAAGCAGCGCAGAGAAGCAGAATTCTTCAAACATAAGTTAGCAATTTGCAAGTAAGTTCCTAATGCATTACATTAACACATTTGTGCTTTTGACAATAGATGTAAAAATTCTCCCCAGAATAAAAAGAGTTCAGTTGGAGGTTAACTGAAAATATGTATTTTAAATCCATTTCCCTTGCTGTCTTAAGCAAAAGAATGTGTTAAACCGTCCTGATAAGAAACAGTTTGATTTCTAAAACAGCATTATTAAATAGCACGTCTGCCAAACTGTCATTTTACTCAACAGCTGAGCTGACCTACCCAGTAATGTAATATGCACCACATTGTGAGTGAAACAATTAGATAAAAGTTAGCCCTTTAAATGTGTACATTTTGACTGAACTTTTTATATTCAAGATTTAGCCTCTAATAAAAAGTAAATCCATTAAAAACCTCTGCATTTAACTTCCTTACACATTATTAACAAACAATTAAAATACAAGGTATGTATTCTGGAAATACATAATTATTAGCTGACCAGCTTGGGTAGCACAGTACATAGAGGTATACTGCCATTGGAGTCAGATGTTAAATTAGCCCTCAGCTTGTTCGCTACTCCAACTACAGGAGGCAACTTGGAACCTATTCCTGTGAAAGAACTTGTATAGCTAGAAATCCGTTTATTGGAGGTTTTATCAGTGCTGGGTGGTTTGGGCGTTCGTTTACAAATCCAAGGGTGCCTTAAAGCTTGACTCGGAGTCATGCGTGCGGAAGGATCCCAGCTGAGACATTCTTTTAAGAACTCTATAAACAAGGGATCGTCGCAGCCTTTCAGTGCCGTCACCCAGTCTTTGTTCCCTGGAGCGCCTCGTATTTTACCCCGGCGCGATCGACTGCCATTAAGGGTCACTCTTCCATCTGCATGTGTAGTTACAGTGCAGTAGCGAGGATGACCCTTAGAGTTGATGAAGTTCTTGGCTCGCTTGGATTGATCCAAAAGCTTCTGAGGTGGCATTCCAAGAAGTTCCATCATACAAGCCAGTTGGTCTCCCTCATCCTCCCCAGGAAAAAGAGGGTATCCAGTCAATAGCTCCACCAGAATACAGCCAAAACTCCACATGTCTATGGGCATCCCATAGCGACTTCCCAGAATTACCTCTGGCGCCCGATAAAATCGAGACTGAATATATGTGTAGACTCTTTGGTGCTCAAAACAGCTGGACCCAAAATCTATAACCTTGATTCCACTCCTCCCTTGCTGTTTTAGGAGGATATTTTCTGGCTTCAAGTCACAGTGTATGATTTTGTTTCTGTAAAGGGCATCCAAACACTGCAGAATAGAGTGAGCAAACTTGCGTACCAGTTGGATACTGAAGCCCTGAAACTTATTTCTTTTAATCAGCTCATATAGGTTCATACTCAAGAGTTCAAAGGTCATACAGATGTGGTTCCGAAAGGTGAAGCTTTCCAGCATGTGAATAACATTCATACTGCCCGTTTTGTCCTGCTTCTTCAGATGCTCCAGAATCCGGATTTCTTCTGCTGCTTGGCGATGGAACCTCTTTTCATTGCGAACCATCTTTAAGGCTAAGTGTTGGTGGAGTTTGTGATCATAGACTTTAGCAACTTGTCCAAAACTGCCCTTGCCAATGATTTTGAGTACTTCATACCGGTAAGCAAGATGGTCATGGGGCACGTGAATGTAGCTGCCTTGGTCATCATCATAACCTCCATTGTTGGGACCACCAATTACTCCTTGCCTCTTTTTTGCAGCTGGACCCACAAAGTAAATTTCAGAAAAATTAAATATCTCTTGCTGCTCATAAGCAGATAACTGATGTTTGTACTGTTTGACAGCTTGCTCTGGAGCTTGGGAAATGGCTTTATGTGCTTTTGAGGAACTACCACCACCTTTAGAAGTGCTTATGCTCTCTATACTTTTATCTTTTGTCAGGGAAGGAAGAGATCTTTCTGAACCAGTAATTCCTGCAGACTGAAGAGTGCTACTCCTTCTGTTGCCACAGTCTTCAAATAATTGCTCCACCTTGACCTGACTTCCGGTCAGAGGGTGATCCTTCATTCCAAGTTTGTTGCTAGAAACCTACAGATGGAGGGGGAGGAAAAAAAAAAAAAAAAAAAAAAAAAAAAGCTTTACTATCTTTTAAAGCACAGACTGAGAATAAAATCAATACCATGTTAAACAAAAACAGTAACATCAACAGGTTTTGCATTTCTATTAGGAACAAATATAAAATGCTGGACCTAAACTAACTCAAGTTACAAGGGCAGTTATAGAAGGGTACACAAAGAGAATGCAACTTACTGAAACAAGCATTTGCACAAACATAGTGTACTTTTAAGTCCATAAAGGGTAAACCTGAGAGAGTTAAACACTCAAACAAGGACACAATACCTATCTCTACTAGTATGCACATAGTCAGCAAACAGCCGGGGGAACAGCTATGTTTAGCTTTAAACGTGGGTGCAGCAAACACAACCAACGACAGATGCAACTTGCACCTGTCTAAAACATGCAACATCACATGAATGTGCAGAGAAGTGTCAGGAATATTGCAAAGACAAGTGTGCCAAAGGAAGACAAAGAAACAACAGCAGGTGACATAAGGCTGGTGTAACCAAGCTGAACGAGGAGCAAAAGGATGACAGAGCAAGACAAGAGAAACCATACTTTAAAAAAAAAAAAAAAGCTTTTTCTTTGAAGGGGAAAATACCACCATAGCCACAACTCCCTTTGAAATCATGATAGCTGCACAACTATCTTAAGACAGACTTGGAAGCTCTGAATAATCGAGAATATCTCTTACTCCAACTTAGTTGACAGTAGTCTCTAACCACTGCCTCTTACTGCCTTATGTTAAAATATTTACATCTGAAATAAATGCATAGCAGGTGAGAAAAGCACTGTGAAATTTTTCAAGCTTGCCGTTTTTACAATTTAGTAAACACTGAACTCCCTGGAGTTCAGTTCAGTTCCTTACTAGAACAGCAGTTATTCCCCTTTTCTACTCACTGACGCTCCATGCTGATAGACAGCAGAGAGGTGTTGCCTTATCCTGTGCAACACTGAAGAAGCCACGACTAGAGTAGCAACATCTGTTTTCCATTTTGTCCTTTAATCTAAAAATAAAGATTTGAGACACATGCCAAACCAAATCCCTGAAAACCAAAATAACTACACAGGAATCAAACAAAAAATAGAAATAAACCTGCAGATCCACAGCAATACAACCAAATTCCTTTTTAGTTACATACAATCCAACATCTTGGCACAGTCCGTAAAGAAGGGAAGTGAATGTTCTTGCCAAAAACAACTACACACATCTCTTTTAAGAGTCTGTTGGTGCTGCCTTGAAATGTTAGCTCTTGCTCACAAGCCCCCAAAAATGGGCATTTCCTGCAGAAGCCAGTCCTTATCAGTGGTGACTAGGGGCCATCGGATATATCCTACTAAGTTCCGCTACTCTGCGCCCTATCAACCCCAAAATACAGTGTACTGTAAGAGACACGCCTTTCCAGAAAGTCTTAAATAAAAAAAACAAAGCCCGACCCTGGTAACTTAGAAGAAACGCCTTTTTCTTGGAGTCTGGCTGAACCTCTGAGATAAGAATAGCATATTTTCAGAACTGGCTAAAAGACTATTCAGTCCAACAGACTCAAACAGTAAGTTTACAAATAAATAGAGAACATTATGCACCGAACAAGGTTCACACTTGTTTGTTTTCTGAAGTTTTCCAGGGAAGGGGGGGCAGGAGAGAGGGGGAAAACCAAAACAAAACAAGCCTGTCCTTCTACAGTAAAAGTCTTATTTTCACCTTTGCAATCAAAACTTGATATTGCTCCTGCATGGGTTTCAGTTGTATGCGCAACAGAAGCAGCTTTTTATCGCTGTGATTCAGAACAGACACAACTGCACCTCTGCAGCCAGCCACCCTGACGCAGAACATTGCCATGGCAGTTTGTATTAGCAGGGCTCTGCGGAGCAGCCTTCTCTAGCTGGATGAATGAATTACAGGACCAAGACTTCAAAACCTGCTACTGTATTGCAGAAATGCTACTTATTACATCAATTTCTTTCAAGTATTTGATTTCCAAAAAACAGTGTTAACAGTCTGAATGTCATCAATTGTAGCAACATGATGAAGTGTGAAAGCCTTGCAAACAGTGCTAAATCTAAATATTCCCTATTCAGGAGCAATAGCAATCTCTGCTAGCGCTGCTGTTTGTAGCAACATTTTGTACCTTTGAATCCCCAAATAAACAAGGAATTCATTATTCCATTTATCCTGGAACTATTTCTTAATGAAGAAGCTACAGCTTTGGATCTCAAACGCGACTCAACAGCCACTCAGTAGCAAAGGACTACATTTTCATTCTTAGAGGACTACCAAAATCATTTGCCACATGATGATGAGACACAAATATAGATCAATCTTAACTTGAACTCAGAAGAGTTATGCTTAAAGTCAGATGACTTCTGGGTATCATCAGCTTTCTTTCAACAGCTTGCTTTCACAAATCACAGGCTGCACAGGTTTTGTTTTATTGATAAAATGCTATTAGCAGCCAAGAAATTAGACTGACAACACAAGTGGCACCCTGTTGAAGATTTTCACATCCTTACAAAACTTCATTCTAATTGAGAAGGAAACAGTTAACCCAGTTCCTACACAATTGGTTTTGCAAAAGCATGTCAGTTATTTTCTGAATACTGCATTAAACAAACTGAATTAAATGCAAGTATTCTCAAAGCAGAGATACTTATGTTCTCTTATAGCTAAGATGAAAAGAACGGTCAGCTGCAGACATCAGAACTCTTCAATTCTCGTGTAACTTTACACCATAATACAAAAATCTTGCAAGAAGGAAACCAAATATCACTTAATTCCAGATACTTTCCCATTAAAATTGAGCATCATTATTTTCATCCTTGCATGCTTCATCTCAGTTCCTGCTTGCAAGATACCACTGAGGTTGTATTTTTTGATGTGTCATCATGGCAAAATAGGCATTTCATAATCCTTAATCTTGCCTTAAGAAGTTAACAGGCTTGATGGACAAAACACAGACAAAGAATAAGATACACCAGTGAAACAAAATATTCATAAAGTTATATTTGTATTTAACTGGATAGTTCCATTATTCTGATTTCTGTTCAGTTATGAACAACTGAAGTTACGCTATGACATAAACACTGCAGTTTAAAAGTTCCCACGTCCAGGCAAAAAAATCCAAGCCACTACTCTTCAAACTCAACAAATCTCTAACTTTCTTCTACTCTCCCTCAATATTGCCAAAAAGGGAAAACATAGACCCATGCTACTGAGTTTGCTCAGTGAATGGCACAGACCAAATTAATTACTAATATCTGTTGCAATAAATTCCCGCGAGGCGATGATTTTCAAATGGATCTTACTCGGTGAAATGCCTATTTTCACTTTTCAGAGAGTGGTTTTCTTAAGCTCAAGCTCCTTCACTTCTGCCAGAATTCAACAAGAGCCAAAACACATTTAAAAACCATATAAAGGTCAGATCACTGTACAGCTAAACATGACCACTACTGCACAGTTGAATCAATTTAAGGGAAGATCTCATAACTTCACATCTGCTGAGGAAACACAGCCCTTATGAAGAAACACATTAACACCTTCAGTCCATAAAGAGCTATTTCGCTAGCAAAGGAAGTGGCAGATAATGCCAAAGTTTTCAGAGGAGAAAGATACTTTTGTAAGATGCTTGGCAGCCACGCAAACCCACACTGCTCCTTCTGCTGTTCGTAAGTACTTATCTCTCAGAATTTTCATGAGGGAAACTAAAATGGAAATGTGCAAGAGGTAAAGCAAAGCATGTGTGGATTTACATACTTATTGACATACGAGGTGACATGACAGAACACTTCAAGCTTTTGTAAAATAACTTTCTTGATTAAAACATGAGCTGAGGATACTAAGATAGGATTTCTGAGGCTGCCTAGGAAGTTCTACACTGAACAGAATACCACATCATTTTTATGCTTAGTAAAAGCAATAATGTTAATAAGTTACTACAAAGCTGCAACATCCCACTTTTTAAATTTATTCTTTGTAGGGAGATGTCCAACTCCTTGATAGTTCCCACTGCCACACAACACAAGGTGAGGACCCAGACGACTTTAAAATACTCACATTAGATCTTCCAAGGGAAGGAAGTCCTGAGGGGCTGTGTTCTTCATTTGTAGACTCTTGGTACCTAATCTGATCTATCCTCATATAGGAGTCATATAATCCATCTCCAAACCTGCCTGGAAACATCCCATATGCAAATCAGTTAGTCACAACAATTCACGTTGATACAGACAGACAAACGCTGCAACGTATCTCATTTTGCACATTTTAGTCTGCAAGATCATCAGTTCTTGTTCATTTATTAAGTGATCTTTAGAATCTAACTAAATTTGAGTACCACAAAGTGCGAAGCTCTTGGGAAATCTTAGTTTGTGATGCTTTTCTTTTAATTTAGAGCTTCTCTTTTTTTTAAATCAACTTCTACCCTGCAAATATATCCTTCAGAAACATTAATCAACACACTCCCCGTTTTCCCTTAAGTAGGATAATCCCGAACTAGCCTCACTGAGAACGACAACAGAAAACGAGCATACACTTAAATACTTGATAGGACTATCCTTTAAAGTAGGTTATCCTTTAAAAATGATACGTGGGAATTACCGTTAGCAGATTTGCTGCAAGGGGGGAAAAGGGCGGGGGGGGGAGTCGGTTTGCACCGTAACTGTTGGCAAACACCGTTAAAGAACCGAGAACTGCAACGTGTAACGCGACCGACCCCGCACCGGCAGCTCGGCCGGTTTGCGAACGCCAGAAACCGGGAAGGGGCGGGGGGAAGCTTCCCCCCCGCCCGCGGGCCCTCCCCGAGGCCTCAGCACCGCTCCCCGCGGGACCCCCGC
>NW_010972504.1:2420999-2468887 GCF_000737465.1 Haliaeetus leucocephalus
CGCGGCGGTGCCGGCCTGCAGTCGCCGTCAGGCGTCGGTCTCGGGTGAGGGCAGCGGCTCTGCCCCCGCGGAGAGGCGGGGGGGCGGCCCGGGGCAGGCGGGGAGCTGCGGCTGCTTTCGCCTGGTTCGTGTGGTAAACTCGAACGCTTGAAGGTGCTGCCCTCCTTAAACTAGGCTTAAATGAACGGTTTCGTCCAGGCCTAGCTGATCCTTCTTTACTTTTATGTTCTCGCATAGCCGTGCTAGGCCGGCTTGCCGATCCGTGAATGGCCACGCAAACCCACCTTGTGCCGGTCACCGTGTCTTAAACGTCAATTAAAAATGGGGGGAGAGGGAAATCTGGCTGCACCCCTGCTCCTCCGTGCTGGAGCTGCGGGAGGCTGTAGGCGACAGGCTGGGCCGAGCGAGCCTGACACCCCCAGATCTGCGCTCAGGAGCTCAGAGCAGTAGTGAAACCACAGTGCGAAACGGGGGCGAAGACAGCAACAGGAGCTGTAAGCGGGTGTTTAAGGAAGAATACGAGCAGGGCCAGCATATTTGGACTTTTCCCGGTATTCTTCCAGCACGCAACTATCTCATTTGTAAAACCAGACACAAATGCTTCAGATTATCTTCTGTGAAAAAGTGGGAATTGTGTGAACAGCCAACAAAATAGTAATTACTGATCTAGGAATTATTTTGAGGCATGGTCTAGACAGCTTTGTAACACGCTTACAACTTTATCATTACAGGAGAAAACTACGAACTGATGTTGCGGCAGCTTTTCCTAACCTTAGTGCTGAACAATTGACTGAGTTTATTCCAAACAAGGAAGAGCTTAATGTCATCAAAATATACTCTCACAAAGGGGAGGCCGTCACTGTTTACATGAATAACAGGAACCCAATACTGTTTGAAATTGAGAAAGCTCTGTATCCAACAGGTATGGGCAGTGGACTAGAATAATCCTCCCTCTGTACTTACTGGGCACCCGCCTTTCCCCAGAAGATTTCCTTGTCTCTGTCTTAAGTACCTATCACTATTGTATCGGTATATTTCATAATCTTTAGCGCATTTATTCTGCCAGCACCTTTGAGACATCGGTGGCATTTCTGGATTCTTTCTGCAAAAAGGCAACTGACATGCTCAGAGGTTAAAAGACTTGTTTCCTGGTTTCTAAGTCATAGTTTAGCATCTTAGCCCCTTTTCTCTCTTTTGTCCACTGCGAGGTGTAATTCCAAGAAGCATGATGTCCACTTCCAAGCAGCCCTGGAATTAGGCAATGAATTGCTCTGATATTCTATGCTTTTATTTTTCCCATACCCAGCAATTCCCCCCTGTTGGAGTAGCATTTTAGTGCCAAGTGTCCTTGATTTAAGGAAAATAATGCAAACATTTATCTATATCCTTTATAATAATTCACAGGGGCTTGAATTAACTAGCAGTTTATTTTTCTCCATCACATCTACTAATTACTGTAGGGTTGTTCTGACTTCAGATTTCTTGATTACCTGAGTAACAGGGGAGTGCTTAGTTGTGGTTAGTATTGTACTGCTTAGTCTTAAAGATGGGAAGAAGCAACAGCTAGAGAAGTTTTTAATGATGCATCTTTAAATTTGGTTCTGTTTTGGGACAGTGTACACTCTGTGGGTCTACCCAGATCTTCTCCCTGCTTTTTCAACATGGCCCCCTGTGCTACAGAAACTAGCAGGAGGAGCAGGTAAGAGGACTAGAACTTTGTCACATTGCACTGCAAAAAGGAGTTGCCTTCAGGGCTTCTTTGATGTTATCTTGCCCAGTGGCAAAAATGTACCTGAAACAAAAAAATATAAAGAATAAGTACTCAAAAGTAATTCATGGTGATGTCCTAAAAAGGAAAATAAATTAGCTGTAAAAAAGTCTGTGAATGAAACAAAGCAGGTCAAGCTTTTTAAATGCAGTAACCTGTTCAATGTGGGAGTCTCAGACTTGGAAATGTCTTCTCAGGGTGATAAGCAACTCTGAATTGGGACACAGAACTGCCTGCGTCATTGGTCTGTCTTTTCTGTAACTTTCCTTGAGCAGCTGAGTTTCTTTGCTGCCACCCTGCTTCCTGTCAATTCAGAGGTGAACTAGCTTATCCTATGGATAAGAAGTGAGTTTATATTGGAACCTACAATTGTAATCGCTGTCAGGTAAATGGTGAATTGTGCAGGTGAGGTTGGATTTGAATTCCTGGACTACTGGCTCTACCACCTAATTATGGATCAAGACTAAAAAGAAAGGATTCTATTTTCTGGAACCTGCTTTGGACGCAGTTCAGACTCATGAGAATCAGGTCTTTATAAACTTTAAATTGCTGAACTGCTCAACCAGAAAAAGATTAAATTGCAGCCACTGCGGCCTTAGTCTGTAAATGGAAGTGTATGTGTAGGAAGAGATGTCTTTTTTCCATTACACAGTATCTAAAGTAGAACTCAAGTCTCTCTGTTTACTTTGTTTGCTTTTGGGGAAATAAAGGGCTTGAATGTGTAGCTGTGATAGACATCTGAGCAAGCCTTGCTGCTGGCTTGTAGTGACCTAGTTTCTGGGAAGAAAAAGTCTTGCTAATGGAGGAAGAGGGCTAATTGATGAAAGAGGGCTGCGGGTCATTCATCTCCCATGGCAACCAGACTACCTCTGGGTACGATCCAAAGATAAGAAGCTGGCCACGGAGACAATGGCCAACAAAGGCAGAGAGGAGAGGTAGAGCCACATCTCAGAAAGAAGAGGAAAGGCATGAGACTATCCAGTGCTGCAGACGTGGAGGGAGGGAGCAGATTTAGGGACCATTCAGTTACAAAGAGGAGCATCAAAGTAGTGCTATCCGTGAATTCAAATATTTACTGTCTGCCCTGGTTATTTACATAATATACACATGCTACTTACCTTGTCACGTTAAGGTGTTTATGTGATTTCTGTCCTCAGAGATGTGGAGCCTTGATTGCAATTGCAGAGTTCATTCTAGATTTGCTGAAAGTAGTTGTGACAGTGAATGGGAGGAAAAATATTGTTGGCTTCTTCAGCATACACATTAAATCTATGATGCTGAGAAAAAAGTGAGATGCCTTCAAAACCAAACCATGGAACACAGGTCAGTCTATGAGACTGCAAGCTCTAGACAATTACAGCTGCTATAAGGGAGAGCAGATGCTCTTTAAGTAATTTGGTGATGACGTGGTGCCATACGTGCGGCATGGAAGACTGTTCTTTACTCGCATGCCGGTCTATTCATCCCAGGTATGGAAAGCAGAAGGAAGCACACAACAAGTTGTACTGTTTCTGTCCAGATTAGCAAGGAGATGGTTAAGGCTGCTTCCTCATGCTAAGGAGAGTTTACAGCTGAGTGCAAGCAGCTATTGTGTCAGATCAGGAGGGTTGGGTCGGCAGTGGCAAATTTTAGGCAATTCTCTCTTCAGGGAGAGAGCTACTGGGATAACCTGCCCCTGGGACAGCAAGAGTGAAGGGTCATTTCAGACATATCTCCTTGTTCCTTTCTTTTTCCATGTCATTAATGAAGAGTAATGCTGTCTAGGCTGGGAGCTCGTATCTTTCTGTTAAAAACAGTACTCCCTTTGGGCCTGACAATGCAAGGGGCTGAGCATGCTTAGCTCCTCTGCAGTTTTTTGGGATGTGCCCAGCACCCTTGTGAGCTGGATCCTTTACTCCACAGGGTGGTAGCAAGATGTGCTGCCTTACTAGGAGAAACAGAGAATCATGTTTTATCTGGCATGTGCTCAGCTATTAACAGGCTTGTGTTTTTGCTGAGTAACAGGAGGGATGGGGGTGGAGGAGGTAGTGGCTGAGTCTTTCATTGAGAAATGGATGTGCTTTATTCTTTTCTTCAGATCTGATGCTGCCAGGAGTTGTAGTGCCATCTTCTGGCTTTCCTCAAGTAGAACGGGGCACGCTCTGTGCTGTCACCCTCTTGGGAAACAGGTACAGAGGATTCTTTATTCATACCTTTTCTTAGAAACTAAAAATGAAATGAAGCTATTTTTTACAGGACGACTCTGGGGGTTTTGAGGAAATAAAAGCAGAATTGTTCTTGTGCATTTGATGCGCTGTGGGCCTAAACAATGGAAAATACAGCAGAAAAAAAAATCCACTGAAGTTTCTGAGTTAGGATATATTTGAGCTCGGGCAGACAGCTTTGCAAATTGGTTCTTTTGGACCTGTGGGGGCACAACTGGTAGATTTGTTTTGAAAGAGTAACTTTTTTTAACAAAAGATTGTATTCTACACAGTTGTCTTTTTGCCCATGTGGAAATTCAGATTGAGGGAGCAGTGCTAAAGCTGTTGGTTTTTTTCCCCACTGCTAGTCTCTTTTGGCAGTGCATATGCTTCTTGTAGTTTATTAAAGCAAAGAATGCATCACTGCACAGCCTTCACTTCAGTATCACAGCTGCACATATCCTTGGGATTCTTTGGAAGACTTTACATACCAGAAAGATGGTACAAAACCAGAAAATACCTAGGTGCTTTAAAAAATGCAGGTGGTAAAGAACAAGGACATTGCAAGAGAAATTCGGTATATCACAATGGCTCAGTCTGTCTTTGTCTAAGTAGTACAGTGTATGTGTGCTGTAAGACTCCCTTCTTTTCCCAGAGCTCCAGTAGCAGTTGCAGTTGCCACTATGTCCACTGCGGAGATGCTGGCTGCTGGAATGAAAGGGAAGGGCTTTGCTGTGTTGCACACTTACATGGATCACCTCTGGTGGGTATATTGCCAGGCATTTGGTAAAATGTGTAACAAGTCTCATGTGTTTACTAAAACCAACATCTGTGCCCCAGTAAGTTTAATCTGTTAGTTCAACATATTGAGTTATTTGGGTACAGTTTAGATATGACCATCATTAAGGTTTCGGCTACGTGGTTTTGATGGCTACATATTTCTGACAGAAGCGGGTGTCTATCCTGACATATATCCATTATATACACATCGGAAATAGATCTATAAAATTACTCATTTGATTCAGTTCCTTCAACCTGAGTGTAATTATTATAGAAATGAAGCTAGAACATCCCTGTTACTCTGATTTTAGAAAATCTTGTTCTATCAAAAGTGAACTTTGAATGACTTTTGCTTAAAAACGGTCAACTGTGCCAGTCTCAACCAAATAAATGAGTTGCTCTGCATTTGGATTCAACTAGTCTGCTCGGTTTTAACTTAAGATTCATGGGGGGAACATGGAGTTTATGGAGAAAGATGAGTTAAAAATAAATTTTATGTTTTTGAGAATGTGGAAAAAGATCCATGCAGCTGCCAGTGCCTTTTATCATGGTGACATTTGTTCATTGTCCTGTGGGTTTCGAAGCAGTAAACAGAAAGCTATGTTATGCTTTTTCTTCCTTTTCTAGGGAATATGGTGACAAATCTTATCCTCCTACTTTAGCTCCCTTGGTAACAGATTCTGCTGAAAAGGAGAGTGCTGAAGATGAGGAAGAGATGGAGGGGAAAGAGCCTGTCATCAGCTTCTCCACTGACCCATTGCAGCATGTGGACATTGGTGATTTGAGCCTGAAGGGGCGAGACAGTTGTACAATACTGTTGGGAAAGGAGGAACTCGATGAGAACAGAGCTGCAGAAACAGCTGAAGACGCCAACACAGAGGTTCAGCAGGAAGCTGAAGACAGTAGGACTCCACAAGGTATTTTTGCACACAAATGAAACCAAACTATGTCCCTTTGGTTTGCTGAAGCCCGTACCCACAACCTAGATTACCGTGCATTCTAGACAGCTCACTGTGAGAATGAGGTAGAGACAGTTCTGTGTGGTCTGAAGGAACTGCATGCTGTGTTCTGAAAGACAGACTACTCACGGCTTGTCCTTTTTTTTCCCTGCAGAGCAAATGGATGCATTATTTAATCAGTGTTTTTTTCATGCCTTAAAATGCAAAGTAAAGAAGTCAGATCTCCCTCTGCTCACCAGCACGTTTCTACGCAGCCATATGTTCTCATGCTGGTATGTGGTAAGAAGATTGTCTTTGGATTTGCATGCTGGGGTTTTGTCTTTAAAACTGTGGAGATCAAGTGTGATATTTAGGATGAAGTTTTTGACTCAAAAATAAAATTCAGTCCTTATCTAAGGTTACCTGAGATTACACTCACTTCTTACATCAAATGCTTTGATGTGAGGATTGTCCAGAGCAGGATATGCACTTGGTAGCTAACTTGAGTTGGCTGACGTTTGTTTCAAGATCATTTAGTCACTTAAATGGCTGTTTGCCTATCCATAGGAACATTAGCACTAGTTTCACCATCATATTCTATTTGTTAGCTTGTTTGAAGTAATTCTTTCTCTGTATGATTTGTATTTCCGCTGTTAAGAAACTTCTAGCATAAGTAGCAAGATTTAAGAAGAAATGAAGGGTGACTTATAACTAAAGAACTTTTAAAAAATCCATTTATAGCCCTGCTGGACAACAATTGGACATAAAGAAATCAAGCTACAAGAAGGTGAGATTTTTCTGTCATTTTTTTTGCATTAATTTAAATAAGGTATGGAAGGAGAGAAAAAGTTTGAACTTGTAATTGTTCAAGTGTTAGTAAAACAATCATAAACAAAAAGCCTAGAAGCTGTTATTAAAAGCCAACTTCTTTTTCTCAACTCTCTTCTCCTGTGGGATCCAGGGAGAAAAGTCATTGTCCTGAAAACATGAGCATTGATCTGCTTTGAATGCAGCTGATGCTATCTGCCACTATATACTGCGATAGCTATTAAAGGGTTCTGATCTTGTTGGACAGTGCAATTGCAAGAAGAGGCCATTCGTTTTCTAAAGCTGTTAATGAACAAAAATGAAGAGAAAAGAGACAATATTGTCCCTGTTGTGTAGATGACAAGGAAAGACAAAGTGTATTGCCAAAGATCTCCCAGTAATTCACGTGAGATGTACTGTGATTTGGCTAAGAAAGTCGCAGAACAAACAGATGGCAGACCTACAAAAGGAACGCTTGCTTTTACTCTGTTTTAGAGCCAGACAGAGGTACTCACTGCTCCTTAGCAATTGCTGTGTTTAGAGAAGCAAAGGTGGTGGTGGGGGGTTGTTTTGGTTTTGTTTTTTTTTTTTTTAAGAGGTTTTTCTGATTTAGCAAGTAACTTTAGGGCGGTCAGAAACACATGAACAGGAATTTTAAATGCTTGACTCCACATTTCTGATTGTTGTTTCCTTCAGTTCTCTAAATTCCTGCAATGTATGCAGCACCAGAAGATCTTACAAGTGAAGGAGCTGAACAAAGGTGTGGAGAGCATCGTGGAAGTGGACTGGAAACATCCAGAGTATGTAGACTATTGTAGTCTTTAAAAGAGCTGGTAGTCTCTGAAAGAAGGGAGTGGAATCTGCTACTTCCAGCTCTATTACCTATACTCTACTTGAATTCCTGTTCTGAATAGCTGTAGCAGCCCTCATTTCCTAATCTTAGTGTGCTATGGAGGGGTTTTATACCCTGCTTCTGTACAACATTGCTTATGTTTCCTGCTCTTGTGAAGTTCTTCCAGGTAAACTATATTCTTCCTTCTTTACTCAGTGGCACTGAGCATGCTTAAAGTCTAATGACAGTGTTGTGATCTCCGCCTTGCCTTTCTTGTCAGTTGTGCATTCTTCCATAGAACTTAAGATTAAAAAGTACTGTTAAATGATCTGAAAGTTGCACATGGCTCTTTATCCTTGTAGTGGATGTACAAATTTTCCATAGAAATGGCTTTGAAAACCTTAAGGAGGATTCAATTAATTGCAAATTTGTTGCAGTGTTAGAATGACAATTTCTGGCATCCAGTTTGGATACTAATAAAAGAGTTACAGTATCAAGCCTGTTAGCAGTCACTAAAAAGTACATTCCTTTGACAGTGCCTTGATAGTTTGCGCGAGTTTGTTGTTGTTGGGGAAGGGAGGCGAGAAGCTTTGAAACCCACCAGGCAGTTTTCCATCTATTTAACAGTGACTATAATGGTATGACTGTTTTATGCCCTCCAAGTTTAAGCAGGTCTCCCTCTCTCCATTCCATCTATGTGCTGGGACAACTCATTGTTCAGCTTTGAAGTGAACTTACCTGTCTAAACAATAACTCTAGTAAAAAGATGACTGCTGATGAATAAATGCTCATGAAACTACAGTCTCAGAATGTCATACAGGATCAAATCAAGCACTTTGCAAAATCAGAAGCCAAAGTTATAATCTAAAAAAAAAAATATTCCTGTTTTCCATTACACATATTGATTTGCAGAAATACTCTTACCCTTTCAGTTACTTATTACCCAATTCCTTTATTGGTGTTTCTATTATCTTTCTAAGGTTTAGCAGATACCTCACATCAAGAACATCCTACTTGTTCCTTCTGCATATTGGCACATTATCTCTCTCTTGAAATTTCCCAGCGCGCCTGAGGCTTCCTCTTCTGTAAAGTCTCCTTGGCAACTAATGGAGTGGAGAATATTTCTGTAGATAGAAGCATATCTTCTGCATTTGGAAAGAAGCAGAATTACTTTGACTTTTTGCATTAACTTTTCTCTCATTAAACTTGGCCTTATCATTAGGAGACAGGCATACTCAAACTCAGTTTGTCAATTCTCTTGCCTGCGAGCATAGAATCTGCAGCTCTGGTCAATGAAATGAGACTCCAGCTCCTGCAGTGATACAGTTCCTACCCCTCTCTTCAGGAATTGCCTTTTTTCAGTGACCCCTAAAGAATCATTGTACATTTGTGGAGAGTACAGTTGGGTTTTTTTAATTTAATTCTAGCAATTCTATGGAATGGGGCAGCACCCTTTGAATTATGGCAGTTGTCTTTAATTATGAGAATCAAATATGCCTAGAATAGGTGGAGAGATTAACTTTTTCCCATCATATAGGGCTTTACTTAGAGCGAAAAGTATTTAATATCAGCTGAGTTAAGGTGCTTATTTATGTGTATCTTCTTTGAAATGTGTACAAGGACAAATTTAGTAATTGTAGCTAATGCTTCAAAATACTGTTCTTTCACCGTGTTCTTTAATCCAGAGACACAGGCCCCCCACTGCAATGGAATGCATTTGGAGGAACTGACATACCATACAACAGACCAGAAAGCTTTTTGTGCAACTCTGCTAGGTTTTAGTTTCTCAGTGAAATGGAAGTGCTAAGTTTCAATCCCTTTCACTCATGCCAAATAATTCTCGTTTCAGCATTAAAGCATTTGCAGTACCCGAAGGATTTTCTTCAGCCTCTGCTGCCCAAGACAGCAAGAGTGAAGACAGAGAAAAAGTGTACCATGCTCCTGAAATCATTCCGCTTTATGGGGTCTCAACAAAAATGATCCCACTCTTTCAGGAATCTGGACACAGGTAAGCACTAGAAAAGTACAAAAAACCCCATTGTTACGCAAAGAGAGAGACTAACAAACCTATACTACTACCATTTTGTTAGCCCTTATCGGAGGGCCCTGCAATGCTGTCAGGAAAGGTGATGGGAATCAAGAATACATTCATTGCTTCACAAAGGGAAGAAAGAGAAGAGGCTGTGACAACTGCATTCAGCAAGTACTCACGTCACTTCTCCCACAGCTAAGGAGGTGATAGCTCAAGTGTCAAAACTGATATATTTTACTTGGATTGTCTTAATTTGCCATTGGGTAAGGCATATTCTGCCCACCTACAGTATGGTTTACTGAAAAGAGGATGCTCAGATAATTTAAAGAACTCACTTGCCTCCTTGTGCCCTAATCTTGTCTGTTTTGATGTAGTTTAGATAGCACTCGGTGGCAGCCTTTCTCCAGCTGAGCACTTTTGTACATTATCCACTGTCCCCTGAAGTTAGGGGTGCCATTAGGGTCATCCTCCCAAACTAGGTTCCCAGAACCAAGAGTTTTAGAGTCTCTGTAATTACTGCTGTGAGCCTTTTATCTGGTATACAGCAGCTGAGGTGTAATAAGAAATCACTCCCTAGCAGATGTGTTTCAATATTGAGCTGTTGCTACCAAATGTTGTCAGGGTAGTTGGTGTCTTCTGTCTTAGCGACAGAACCCAACACCTAACAACTTAAAGTAGTAAGTGAAAAAGTTTTCCTTCCCTTTAGAAAAGGCAGCATCCTCTCAAGCAGTGAGGTGAGAAACATCATCATTAACTATGTGAAGACTAATGAGTTGGTTGATGAAACAAACAAAAAGTAAGTAGACATGGAAGTTGTCCTACCCTGCTTCCGCAGGAGATGCTGAAGTTAGAGGAAAAAAGTGAACTTGTTAGCTTCTAACTAACGTGTGTTTTTGTTTTGTAGCTTTGTAAAGGTGAATGCCATTCTGTGCGACTGCCTGTTAGATAAATCAGAACAAGATGAAATCTCAAAACTTAGATGGGATGACCTCTTGAGCAGGTGACTTTTCCCAATGTAGCGTTTCAGTATTACACAGATTATAGCATGCAACTCAAAGCCACATGTTATTGGAGCTACCCAACTTGTAACTTCCTATTGGTAATACAACAAAAAATATCCAGAGACCTTCACTTGAAGGATCTCTCATTCTCCACCACTTAACAAGCACCTAGCATTAACTGTTGTCATTAGGGTTTTTTCGTTTACCTGCTAACCACTTACTTACTAGGGAAAGCTTCCTAAAGAAAAAGTGCCTGGTTTTGTGTATAATCTGTATGTACATATTTATAAAGCTATCCTTTTCAATAGATAGCTGAACACGCCTTTTTTAGGCCATGCTCATCATCCTGCTCTTTATGTGCAGGACAACTTCTGCATTTACAACCTAAACCCACCTTCTAGATCCAAGAGGCCTGAGTATCTGACACAAGACCATTGCTTCCATATACTGAAAAACTTTGCCTAAATATCCCCAATGTGTTTCTTGCCTTGAGCTTCTTCCTCACACAGTGCTTCCACAGCACCTCCAGCAGCTTCGTTTATTTCTGAAGCCAAGTTTGCTCATGGGACAGTAACACAGTTTATGCTGAAATTTAAACTGAAGTTGCTTCACCTATCTGTGAACAATACAACTGAACAATAGCTTAAAGACAAAATTAAAGAAGGTTTTCCTCTACAAGACCCAATTTATAAAATTTTACCAGTAACAGTCTAAGCTATAATTTTTGCAAGTCAGACTAGCTTTCTTTTTAGTCAGTCCCTTTCTTTAAATAATAGCTAGGATGCAAATCTTTGCATGAGATCATCATGCATTATCTTCTTAAGATACAAATTTTTCTCACATGTAGAATCTTGGCTTTCATGTAGTCTCAAAAACTTGTGAGAGGCTGCAGTGGAAAAGCAGAGTTAACATCAGCCTTGCAGTACTGTATAGACTAATTGGATGTATAAACTTTGTTCAGGTGCCTTGAACGACTGCAGCCCTTACACCAGGTAACATTTTTTGGACAAGAACCTATTGTGAGGAAAGGAAATATTGAGGCCATTGACATAACCATAGCACAGAGATCATCAAATAAAAAGGTAAAAAGAAAACTAAAATTATGGGGTTTGAGCAGAAGCCCAGATTCTGAGAGCAGCTTTGGCAGCTCGTTTTTCTGGGATGAATGAGACATGACTTGCTAATACCTACAGCAGTGATGTTTGCAATAATTATTAAAACCTGTAGGTGACAATTATCAAGAACCTTGAGCTGTATGGTCTAGACCCACAGTGTGTGGCCAACATTCTGCAACAGAAAGTACAAGCCAGTGCCACCATCACCCCAGTACCAGGAACAAAAGACAGAGTTCAGGTCCAGATCCAAGGCAACCAAATCCATCATCTGGCCAAGATGCTGCTAGGTAAGTCAATTCTGGAACTGGGCTGGGACTGGTTACAGCAAGATAACAGATTTTAATTCTTGAGCTCTGAATATTTACCTGAAGTGAACTCTTGGTTATGTTGCAGAAGAATACCAGCTACCTCGGAAATATATTCAAGGCCTTGAGAAGGCTCCAAAGCTTGGCCGGAGGAAGTAAGAGAAAAATCTACTGTAAGAATTACTCAGATCTCATTATTTATAGAAGTGTTCTGCCAACAAATCAAGGATAATGTACAGGCCCTATTCATTCAAAAATGAGTCCTGGATGTTTACAAGGTCTAGGATTCACCCAAATAATAATATTGCTCCAGCTGTCCATTTTTCATAAAAATAAAAAGCTGAATAAAACCCCTAGCATCATCCTCTTCCATGTATTTTTCTAGAACTTCCTAATGGTGCACTGGTTTTCTGGCTACAGTGGCTTTTGGCTAGTTTAATATTTTGCTAAAAGATGCAAAGCAAGAGGCATGGTAGTAGAACCTCCGCTGAAATGTAAGCAAGTATATTCCAACACATTGTTCTAGAACAGTCCAGTGTGTTGTGCCATAGGTTGTGTATGTCAGAAGTAAAACCCATTTGGTTTTAGATTTTATCCTTTTAAACATTTCCAGGTATTAGTATCAGACATTTCAGCACTGAGAATGAACTCTGTTAGCTGGATTTTTATGGTTTATATTACTTTTATATATAATAAATACATTTTAATGTATGACATTAACTGTAATTTATCACAGGTAGACATGGGTAGCAGTTCTGTCAAATCCAGCTAAAATATTAAGAGACGATTATGGAATACTTTGGTCAGGTTTCACAGGGGTAGATGTTCCGTACCTGTTTCTTTAGCTGAAGCTTAAACACTTTACAGTAGGGTTAAGAAATTTAAATTAACTTCTAGGAAGGATTCCTGTATTTTCCCTTTAGACTTAATACATGAAAGTTCCATAGGAGGGCGCCAGAAAAGGAAGTTAAAGAGATTTCTTTACTGACAGTTTTATTATCATTGTCTTTTACATTGTCTGCATATGAACAAGTAGTTTCAGAACCTTCAAAAAAGCTGGAAGTGAGACATTTTTTAAAAATGCCATAGAATTACTGGGGAGTAGTAAAAATAAATTACAGCATTGCAAAAATGCATTTCACTTTGCCATAGAAGCTTTACTATTCCATTCTATACACATTATTTTACATGTTTTACAATAGACATGAAAAATAAATTCACACGAACTAGGCAAGACAATATACTAACCAAAGGCACTGCCAACAGTATTTTGCGCTTAAAGAAGGGGCCAATACTTCTATCCTAGCCACAGCTCAACTGACCATTGAGAATTTGAGTTTCAAGATCTACCAATTCTTCAAATGCCCCATATCTCATCAAAACAAAAGAAACAGCCCTCCTCTTTGCAGGAGGTTTTCAGCAGCATTCACGGTAATTGCATAAGAAGCCATGCCTTCTACAAAATGTCAAAGACATGCTGGGTTCCAGGAAGGAAGAGGGAGACAGTCACCAAAACTCTAGTAGAAAACAACAAGAAAAAAGAAATCTTTACAACTTTTAGCCAGAAAGATAAGGGATTTAAAAACAAGCATCTGGATCTTACTTCTCAGAACCAATGGCAGTTTTTACAGTGTTCTTCCTCTTGACTGAACAGAAGTATTTATACAGTGCTTTCAAGACTCAAAGCACTAGATAAATGTTATTTAAATTACTTCACAAGTGCATGGTGAAGTAATAAGTATTCTTGTAAATGGACAAACAGCCCCAGAGCATGAAAATTGTTGCTCTATTTGGGCTGCTGCCACATCGTAAAGGTCATCTGGGTGTAGAGTACAGTACAGCTGGGAGGCCTGTCCTGCACCGCGTGCCAGAGGCCATAGCCCTGTTAGCAAACCCTTTTATACTACTGACTAAAACATGAGCTGGAACTAAGCTTGCAGAAAGTGGCATTTATACAAACCAAGGGGCTTTAAGTGATGCTCTTACTCTCTTACAGTTTATAAACAAACATACTCAAGTACAAATCTGGAAAAAAAAAAAAAAAAAATCCCAAGCAGTCACCTTCAAGAAAGAAACAAAACAGTTCCTTGTCCCTCTGTGGACAAAAGCAGCCTCATCACAACAGTACTTTAGGTAACTAGGGGGACAGGACTGACAAGGCCTCTCAACAAAAGCCCCTTCCAACTTCCTCCTTAGCCCAAAATGCAAAGTTTTCACACCTAAGGAAAAAAAAAAGGCACTGAGGTAAATTTTAGACTCTTCCACATTGTCTCTGTGGTAACTGTTACCCAATAACCTGTTGCCTCCCTTCCCACTTCACGCAGGTGGGATCACAGCAGTCTACAGTGAGCTCAAAGGGCCACTTGTTCATCAAGTCAATATGAAACCCTTTCACATGCTCCATCTGAATCTAGCTAGTATTAATGTTGCATTTTCTCTTTATGCTTTGTTGTGGTGTCCTGTGTAAACAGAGGGAAGACTGAACCTGGCTGTGTGCAGCGTGCTTGGTACAAAGCACTGAGAGTAAACATGGGGACCATCCTCTCTCAGACTGGCATCCCTGGAGCCTTCAGTGATCACTGCATGGCATCAGCAAGATCAGGGTCTCTGGTTAGAGTTATGGCAGTAACCGAGGCTCCAGCTCAAGGATTTTTATGAAGGATGCACAGTGCATGCATTGGAGACGTGGGAGCCCTGAGAGAGGGAGAGAGACTTATGTCCTCTCCTAGCTCCATGTAGAGAGCAAAACCTGGTGACCATCCTGGACAAGCAGGCAGAGCACCGATTGCGATTGGGGAGGGAGGGGAGGAGAGCATGACATGTACAGAGTGGCACAGGGCAGGAGAGAATGGTGTGTCGTGGACAGGAGTGGTAGGAAAGCAGTGCAAGGAGGGTTAGCAGGAGGAAGCACAGCATGAGAGAGTGGTGGGCGGAAAGCATCTGAGGCTAATAGATCTTACTTATCTTACTCTTCCTGGTGCTAAGGCTTTCCCACGCAGGCAGCCTGCGGTGCCACCTCCACACCCTGGCCCTGGTTGGAGCTCCTCTCCCTCAGTGCCAGACCCGTTCATAGCTCAAAATCAGTTTGATTTGTGAAAGGGATTTTGAGTTTTCCTGCGTTTATCTGTTGGATATGTATTGCTAAACGTTCAATATCGAACCATTGGCCTGTGCCCCAACCATCATCTTTACACTTTTGAAACAGAATTTCTTAAAACATAGGTCCCAATTCCTACAGAGCAGAAAAGTGGTAAAACACTGGCTCAGCTAAGTATCAGGGGTATTTGCTTTAACTGATATCTGTTTTCAAAATTGGAAGTTAAATAGAATCAAAATGGATGACTTCTCCTGGAATTCATATTACCAAGTTTCAGTAATGCTAACAGACTGTTTGGGTGTTGCAGCTGCCTTGGTGTCATAACTTGACATTGCCCTGGCTATCTTAGCCCTGAACAAGTCCGTCCGGCATTGCTTACAGCTGCAACACCCACGTGGTTTGGTGCAACAACCTCCTCCACTTTATCTGCTGCTTCCTGTGCTTTACTTATGAAATGAGAACTCGGCCACGTGGGCACACGCAATGAGCCGCAGCACCTCTGAACAAGAACAAGCAAGTTGCTGGGAGGAGTGTGAACAGCAAGTGTTACCCTGCTCAAAACATTAGCCAGTAGATGTTCCTGTCGGGCTTAACACCAAGCATTTTCCATGAAGCTTCTCCATCTGATGGTACAGCTGAAAAGCAAACCAGCAGCTGTGTTTGGTTTGTTGACGGGCACAGTTTTAAAACAGGCTTCCTGTTCTTTGACTGGCTCTGGTCCTGGGATAAGAGGTTTCAGAAGAAGAAAATGCAGTACGCTCATTTTATGGGTGCTGTGAGCCAGTCCTTAATGGAAGGATGAAGAGGGAGAGTGACTACTATAAGGTGTCCTGAGAAGTGTCTTTTCATTTTAAAAATAATATCTAGCTTAGTCTGATGCCCAGTGCCCCCTGAAGGGTTATCCAGGCTTGCCTCTGGCTTCTTTCAAGGTCTGTTGCAGTCTCTGTTTAAACTTCTCGTACTTCCTTTGCACTTGCTGGATTTTGTCCTTTTCTTCTTTGTCCAGTATCATCAAGAAGTTCTGTAGCTCTGGGATGGAGAATGCATCCCACTGCAAAAAGAGCAGAAACAGAGGGCAAGTAAGCACACACCATTCACTTTACTGCTTTTGTGGGGGTTTTCGCCTGAATCTGCGAAGAGGAACAATAAAAGGCATTTAAACATGGATCTGATCTCCAGAGAGCTTAATCTCACAGCCTCATGTGAGAGGAACAGGATAATGGGCTACACCATAAAGGACCATCTCAGTCCTGAGCCCCTCAGACTGTAGATTTAATAGAAATCATCTTTACTCAGGTGAATTAAAGCTCCCCCTGCAAGGAATGACACAGCTACCTAAGGAATTGAAAAATATATGGGAGTAACTGATGCAGCATTCACCTGCACTTCTTGTCACGAAGGGGGAGCGAGGTCCCAGCAGGCAACGCTAGCCAGCAGGAGCCAATTCTCTTTATTGCAAAATTATCAAAACTGTTTGAGCTTCAGTAAAGCTCGTGGCATGGGGTGCCAGCAGACAAGACTGCTCTGGCTGTCACCTACAAGAGCGTCGGGCTGACAGCAAGGAACAGGCAGGCCACAGGCTGGTGATTGCAATCACTTAATAAATATTGCTTTATGTCTGCTCAGCACTGCCACGGGAAGCCGGCATTCCTGCGGCATCCTTACCAACTGCAGTCCCACTCCTCTGGCAGCACGGCACGTCCTGAACCACCCCGCGGCATGGAGCCGCTCCCGGCATGGGAGGCAGAATCCCACAGGATGCAGAAGCTCCCAACATTCGGCTTCATTGTGGTGGGGAGCATTATTGCAACCAAAAACTGCTTGCGAATTTATTACCTGAGTGTCCCTGGCTTCTACTTAAATTAGTGGATTACTTACAACAGTGTTTAGCTAATCTAATTATTGAGGATTAACTCTGGGGTGGCATTGCTTGGTTCTGTAAACAGATTATAGGTTGGCCATCAAAACTGGCCTCAGCATTTTCACAGCTCAAGTTTAATTTTTTTAAAGATCAACATAATTTAGGAGCAATAAATGACCAAACTTTTTTTTTTTTTTTTTTTTTTTTAAGTAAAGTACAACCAGTCCATTCAGCTGGTAATTTAAGTTTGGAGAAAAGCTGGTATCACACTCAGTATTTTAGAAGGCAAACCCATTAGAGGGAAACAGCCTTGCTTGTGTGGCACCACTTCACCCGTGCTGCCTCTGCCATACATCTCCCAGCTCCGCAATGCTGCCACACACTCCACAATGCTCTTAACGTTCATGTAAAAACCAAGAGAAAGAGTCACTGACGTACCTCAACTTCCCCTGTTTCATTTTCCTTCAGCACAAAACTGAGCACATCTGTGTCAGGACCTGCCAGCAGCCGGAGGTACAGAGGGTACTCGGTGAGAGGGAGCTTCTGGAAGAGCACTAAAAGGGGACAGCAGACATCCACAGTGAGATCTCGGCTGCCAGGGCAGACGAAAGCTCAGCAGGTCAACTGGAGCATATAAAAAGTGGTTCATGCTGCTCAGGATCATGGTGGAAGTAGCTGAGTCTCTAATGCAGATCTGCAACGATCTCTGTTAAGTCTTAGGTGGCATCAGCCCCCTTCTGAAAACTAGTAATTCCCTGTTAACTTAAGCAGCATCACCTCCTGTGGAGGTCCAGCCATTTATTCATCTGAAATTTAGACACTTCCTACCTGCCATACCACTGAGTCCTAGAAGAATGCTTTGGGTTCATTTCTGCAACACAAAATAGTAAGCAAACCCCATCAGCCACAGGAAAGCTGGTGGGTCTGAGGGTACAAACTCACCTTGCCCATCTTTCCGCATCTCCTTGAAAAGTGCAAACTTCTGAGGATTATCTACCACCATGAATTTCTTCAGGAGCCCCTGGATCACCTCGCTCACTGTGGTCGTGCTGCTGATGTGGAGCTGCTTGATGGCATCCAGCGGCAAGTAGAACGAGGTTCTCTTGTCTGTCATGTCAGCCAGGTTCACCTCCTTGAGGGCATCGTAGATGGACTGCGGCCGGATCCCTGCCGGTACCGTCACGGGGCGGCGCAGTTTCAAATGCACTTTAATGAAACCTGTGTACGTCCCATCGTCGTTCTAAAGCAAAGGAGAGGGGGTCAGGCTCCAGGGAACCTTTCCAGTTCTCCCCCCCCACTACAAGGGGCTTTCTGGTCTACAATGCTGCAGCCTGCAGGGTGACTGCAGGACTTTCCACCCCTCGGTACTGCTAGGAGTTTGAGGGTTTGGTATTAATCACATTAAAAGTAACCAGTAATTTCAGGTTAGTCACTATTGATTTTCTCCTGTTCCTTCCACTTGGTAATGACTCATCCCTTCCTCGTGTCTATGCAATCTTGTCTTATTTAAAACCGACACTGCTACTAGTCAGCTATGGAAACCATTACATGTAATTTGTAGTTGCACTTAAGTGAGGATTTGAAACCTCTGGGAAGCTCTCTACCCTCATGTTCCGCAGGATCTCCCAACCATATTCCTCACATTTTATTCCCCACTTAGGGGATTCTCACATCAAATAATAAATCATCATTCAAGATCAGCCTGTCTCACAACAGGTCCCTTACCCTACCCTCAGCTCTGCAAAAATGCAGAAATCAAAGAGAAAAGCCTGGCTCTATACAGTCCATCTGTGGGTGCCAGGCAGGAACAAGCCAAGGGATCCACCTCAGGTGCCGGGAGCACTGGCCTGTGGTCCCACCAAAGGGCCACCACCAGCGGCTGAGCCACATTGAGTCCCAGGACTGTATCGAGTCCCAAGACTGTATTTTTCCTAAGCTTCAAGCAAAGTAACTCAAGAGTAACTATTTGGGTCCCAAATGACTCCTATAAGCCAAGGGCTGATAAAAATCAATGGGCAAGACATTCCAGCTGCAGTTACTGTGCAGCCTTCACAAAGGAAATGGTTGCAAGATCTACTATTTTAAATAAATTTCAGTTTATTTTCATACGTTAGCAAGCACCAGGGAGTTATGTCGCTGCTGTTCTTGGAAGTTCTACAATTTAATTATTTCACTCTTTAAGAAGCTTTCCCAACCCCCCTCTCTGTAAGATCCTGTGAAGTTTGTACCTTTGCAGTACTCCAGTTTGTAAAAGAGGTTATTTCCTTGTCTTCTCACCACATATCATCAAGGCTTTACTTACAGGTGGTGATATGCAAGTCTGCAATCAAAACTTCAAAATATAAGGCACCCACTGTGGTTCTTAGACCTCTGCTTAAGCAAGCCTGGCAGTGGAGAGGAGAAAAGCATCTCTTTTGAGAAAGGCTTTGTCTTTCTAAATCCACTTTGCGACAGCTGCTGAACTGCAGTGTTGCAGCCTGACTTTTTACTATGACTCATCCCCGCTAGAACAACATGGGCTCATCTACTTGTGGCAAGTCATTTGTAGCACACACTAGCCAGAAATTACTGTGCCAGTGTTCCCAGTTGAGATGGGATGGAGGCAGGGAAGGGTTACCTCAAGTGTCGGTGACTAACGCTAAGGAAACCCAAGCAGGACGGAGCAGGAGAAAAAGCAGATCAGGTAAGGAAGATAAGAACATCTCAACAGCCACAAACCCTCTTGCCTTGGAGACACCTTCCTACAGGCTGGCTCAGTTCACAGCCCAGAGGAACCAGCATCAGTCTTTCTGCATATTAGGTAAATAGAGCCCCATACATACCAGCTTCATCAACAGGCAGTTGGTAACTTTTGCATTGTATTTTTCAATTTTCTGTTTGATCTCCTGGATGGTCGGAGGCTCAGGTTTTTCTTCTTCTACTGTTTGTGTTACATTCTGAAATCAGAAAAGACAGGCTTTAGCTGTTTTACGTATTGGGTAACACTGCATCTGTTCAGCTCTACTTTTTCTTGGGAAATGCAGGAACAAAGAGGCTGTGCAGATCCTGAGCTCACGCTAGCAGCAATGGCGTAGGTGGAGATGGTCCCGACAGCCAAGAGGCAAAATGTGCAGGATGCCACGTCCCTGCCCCAAACCACCTCTGTACACCAGTAACCAGCAGTGGAGGGTAACACAAACCCCACCAGTTAGTGGGACACTGAGGCACAGAGCAGTAGAGACATCCCAATACAAACCAGGGCAAAGAATCCAGCCTCTAAAACCCGCTTTCAAAAAAAAAAAAAAAAGCCACTTGCACTTCCCAAGTGTTTCTTTGCTTCTTGCAATGCAGTTGGAAAAAAAAAAAAAAATCACATCCTATTTCTAGTATTCGTGGCTCTGCCTACCCAAGCCAGGCACCCCCTTAAAAACCCAGGGTGCTCCTCAACCAGCTTCCAGCAGGTTCACCCAGGCAGAACCTGAAGTTAAATCTCTGCTGGATTACTCCTTACTGCTCTTGTCCAAACCTTTGGAAATTATAGCTCAGGGCAGCAAAATCACACAAGCAGCAAGCCGGCTGCATGACTAATAAATCAGTCACTGCAAAACCAGTCAAGGCATCCCAGCCCATGTCAGAAACCATTCAGCGTCTGCCTGCGCGTGGGCTCACTGGGAGGACAATGGCTGCTGCTTCTCACTCAGGTTTTGGGGGATTTCCTTTTGGGAGGCAAAGTGACAGATTCGGCACGTAGGTGGGCTTTACTTGCAGGTCACACATGGAAATGTCGCTAATGAATAATGGGAAAACACAATCCTGTCACCAAGAGGCAGCTCATGGGAGCTTCCCAAATGCAAACCAGGTTTTAGAGCTTTTAAGCAGAAAGACAATGAATGGGTTTGCATAAAATTCCAGATCAGAGCCCAGCACTGCCAGCAGCACGGGCTGAGCTGACTCAGGACAGGGGGAAGAGTCCAGGCCAGGAGGATGCTGCCGTGGGGTCAGAGCGGCTGCAAGACCTGTGCTAGAAGGGAGCAGGACCAAGGTGCCCATTACAGGCCATCTAAAAGGGGAAAAGTAAGGTGCTTTCTGCAGAAGAGGGCCAGAACATGCATCTCTGGGGTATGCTGGAAGAAAGCATGCAAACCACCGCCAAGCCCTGCCTGCCCCTGCGTCCCACTGCTCCTGCCCAGCCCCAGGGAGATGTCTCCGGCCACCCAACCTCCCTGCTCCCAGCCTCAAAGGCAGGCAACATGTTTGGCTCGCAGCAAGTCTCTTGGGACGCCGGCCACCTTCCTCTGGGGACACGCGAGACAGGGAGAGAGCAGGAACAGTGTCGGGGGAGCCAAAAGGGAGGCTCTGACGAGGCAGCGGGAACATGCAGTTACGGATGGTTTTCTGCAGAGAAGGTTTGTAGCAGCCTCGAGCGAGAGCCTGAGCCACGCTCCCACCTCCCATCTGCCCAAGTACTGTGGCACAGCCTGCAAAGGCGCACAGGCACCCTGGAAACAAAATGTCAGGATGTGATCCTCCACCATCGTGCCCAGTGTGACAGCAGAGCCCAGGCACACTCAGGCACTGTGGGAACACAAGAACCAGCGAGCTCTTTTCCAAAAACTTGCTGGAAGGCAGGAAAGGATGTGTCAGCACTTACGGGCAGGGATTTTGTGTGTTCCCACCCTAAGAGTTCAAGTGCAGCCTCGGCAGAGCCCCTCGATGCTCCCGGGGCTGTCCCCAGGTGCCTGTACTTTGCCTGCACCATGCAGGGGGGGCAAGGAGGGGAGGGAAACCCAGAGCACAAAGCTAAAGCTACTGAGCCACAGCCATGCCCCCAGCAGACAGGCAGCAAGTGCTTCTAGGGACACCCCCCTGCATCCCATCCCCATCCCCTGGGGACTGTGTCAACAAGCCCAAAGCAGGTACTCGGGACAAAAGCGCCCGCTCGCCTTCAGCATCCATCTGGAGCAGTCTGCTGCAGAGTTAAAGGCTCCTGTAATCGTGAGATGGAAGCAAGGACTCATGTGACCCTGAAGTAAATTCAAATTCACAAGTGGGCTAAGAAAATCTATTAATAGAAATTAAACGCAGGGAGCTAAATGAACCCGGGAGTTCCCCAGCTGCATGGTAAAGCCCAGCAGCCACCTTTGGGTCTCCTCGTGGGAAATAACCTGCTGCAAGGACAGGACTGCACCGACTGCACCGCGGGTCTCTGCGGGCAGCCTGCGAGGACAGCCGGCTGAGCAGCGTTCCCTGTGACGTACTGCAGCTGAACTCCTGCCCTAAGCACGTCTCCAGCCCAGGGACGCCGATCACGTCAAACCATGGTGTCAGACGCAAACCAGCGGCAAGAATTGCAGCCTACAGCAACACACGCTGTTCATCTCTTTGCACGATGGCTGGAGCTTTTCACCGGTTTCTTCAACCACTGCCTCGCCGGCAGCAGGATGCCGGTCCGACAGTAGGACGCCGGTCCGACAGTGGCATTCAAGAAGCCTCGATGACTTTATTGCCGCAAGACCATTGGAAACTCCCTACGTGAGGCTCATCTTGTGCTTCAAGCTTTGATGCCACTTTAGCCCAGGTTACCCAAAGCCCTTCAGTGGAGGGGCCTTCCATCCAGTCGGGAGACCAGGTCTCCTTTGAAGCACAGCCTTCAGCATCCCCAAATCCAGACCTGCTGCAAACAAACCTGCTTGCATCTTGGACTATGCTCAGTGGGCTGGATTTCCCAGCGCAATGCTCTGTTGCCTTTCCATAACTCACCACCTTCCCTGGAGACAGGCTGTGAATACATTTTGCCAGTGCTGCCTGAAACTGCGAGCAGCACTCCCATATTTTATGTGGGCTTGCTCAGAAGTTAGCATTAGCGGAGAGCAGAAAGTGTGAAAGGATGTGCCATCAAGGCCGGTAAGGCTCAGAATGAAAACTGTAACCTCTAAGATGGAAAAAAAAAGGGGAAAAAGCAACTTTGGGAGCAAAGCCCATCTATTCCCAGGCAGCCCCACAGCACATGACACCAGGATGCAGCAAGCTGTAAATAAGCCAGTGTCACCCCAGGCTACCCATGACATTTCTTTTAGAAGGAGAATCAAGCACAGGACAAACTGAAATCCTGGTTGCAATCTGGCAAGACTGCTACAGTCCTGGGACTCGAGAGCCCTGAATTCATTCAGGTGATTCCCAAGTGAGATTTCACAATTTCTGCTTGAGACTAGCAAACAGTACGAGACCTCTCAAAACACCAATGTGGAGCAGGAACCCAATGGAGGAACACTGACATTGTATTAGAGTCTCCTTGTTCAGTGCCTTAAGAAAATAAAAGCAAAGCTTTCCTGGGGTATTTAAGAATTGCAGATAAACATCCACTTATCATAATGGCTATTTCAACTCCCCAATTTGTCAAAGTCCTTAGGCACATGCTTCACTGCAGTCTATTGACTCCAATAGGTCTTACATGGCCGCACACAGGTGCCGGGCTGGCATGGGAGTCTTTAAAAATAATGCCAAGGGTAGAGATTTTCAAAAGTAGCACTGGTGAAAAGAAAAAAAAAAAAAAGAAAAATGACAAAAAACTTCCCTTTAAGTTAACAGAAGCTGTGCACTCAGAAACCCTCCACTTCCTTATGTCACCCATTTCACAGCACTGGAGACAAGCATGGCCGTGCTGCCACCCACCAGGGCTGGCCCCCACCCCAATCGCACAGCAAGCAAGTGCTCGGAGACCCCCCGGACCATCCCCTCCTGCATGCAGAGAGACTTGTAGCTGCACAGCACAGCTGCAGCGGTAAGGCATGCTGTGCACGTACGCTACACTTCATCTGTGGCACAAACACGAGCCGGTGCAGACCAGCATCCATCCAGACACGCAGGGCAAAAGCAAACAGAGCGGCTCGGTCCGCTCCTGTCACTGCAATTTGCTTCTCCCCAGCGGGGCAAGGCCCTCCCCTCTTGTGATGTTTCCAGCTGAGGAAAATAGCACATGCCAGCAATTAAGAGCTCTTGGAGCAGCACGTGCGCTGATGCCACCCGGTTTCCATGGAGGACGCACGATGCACCCAGGACGGCAGGAGCCTGGAGTGGTGCCGGTCCCCAGGGTTTCGCAGCAGGCACAAGGCAGATGCTAATTGCTTCATGCTCCAGGGAACCCAAATCACTGGCAGAAGGAGGAGCAGGAAACCTGGCTCAGGAACACAGCGCTGGTGGCACCACGTCACAGGTCTCGCACCACGTCCCCGCACAACTCCATCAACAAACTGCCACCCAGCCTCCGGCGCCCTGCCTTCCCCATGCGTGCATCTTGGGAGATCAGACATACCTGCTGGTCTCTGGGCTTGCTCAGCCCCCCGACTCCCCCAGCGCACCCCAATCCTCGCAAAACACTCGTAACCCCTCCGGGTGGGCACAGGTCAGCTGCGCTGCAGAGCTCTGCTGAGCAGCCTTCCCTCCCCAGCGCTCCCACGGCAGCGGGACCCTGCTGAGGCACCCAAAGCTGCCCTGCTGCTGCTGGTGGAGATTGAATTTTGCTCCCAGGAGCTGGGATCGGCCGGCGGCTGGGATATGCTGCTCGGGCAGGAGGGTAATTTGGCCCCTCTCGCCTGCTGCTCCTGCCCTGGCAGCGCTGGGGAAGGCAGGAGGCAGCTCAGTTCCCACCCGCGTGAAGGTTTTCCCAAATCGCTGCCTTCCTCTGCCCATCCTGCAGCTTCTTGATGCTCAGACTCTCATCTGGGAAAACATATTAGGAAAGAAACACCACTTGTAATTTATTTATTTACCACATCTATTTGTTTTGACTAACCCAAACATAAGCCAAAGCATCCACAGACCCCAGGATCCCACTGCACACAGGAACGTACCAGCACCTGCACCCGCTGCTCAGCCAGCGTGGCCAAACCCCGAGAGCAGCACAGAACCCCTGCCATGCCGACCGTTCATCTGCGGCTGGAAGAGTGAACACCCTGATGTCAGGATTGCCCCAAGGAAATGGGATTCCAACCCTTGGCCGTCACAGCTCCGACAATTTACATGACTGTGTGGCCACAGCTATGGTAACAGGTTGTTCTCTCCCCTTCCATGCAATTCTAATTGAAAAAGAAACCCTGCATTATGACAATTTGACAAATACAGGTTTTAAACGGACATAGTAAGTTCTCTTAGGGTCATTTTATAAGTCATCTTCCACCCGGTGTGGAATTAATTTGCTTTTATTAAGCTCCCAGTGTCAGTGACAGATGGTTTAACTGTTTCCACTGCAGCACAATTTAAGGTGTGCAGAGAGCAACCAACCCACACTGGAAAACAAAACCAGCAACTTTGCACAGGGCTCCTGGCTCTGCCAGCAGCTGCGACCTGGCGATGGCTTTAAAGATGCATCTCTGGAACAGCAGGTTGTGTATATGGCATAAAGCAGCATGGGACTCCCAAGCCCCTCGTCTCTTACACGTCAGTTGTAGTGCAAAAACCAAACCAGAAGTTGCCGCTTCCACACTGCTAACATCTAAGTGGGCTTGACACGTAGCTAGGCCAGTTCTTACAACCGCTTGGATTTTAAAAGGAAAACTGCCATGTGTTACGAGAATCAGCTGGACCAATACTGCAACAAAACACTGCCAGCATTGCAGAAAAGCTCTTCAATTCCACCCCAGGGACAGCACGGGAGCAATCCTACTGCACCAGCTTCCTACACCCTCGGACTCAAGGGAAAGAAAGTTTTAATAATCTCTTTCTACGCAGCAATCCCACCACGGGGCTGACGAGCACAGCGCACACAACAGCACCAGGACAAAACCTGAGGGACACGCTCCACCCAGGGCCGAGCGGCGAGGCCACTGGAGCAGAGCTAACGCACACCCGAGCCGGCTGTCCCGTGGGACCCAGCGCGGTGCCGTCCCGACTCCGGCAGCTATTTAGGGCCGGGGGAGCCCTGTGGGACCATAAAGGGCACTGGGGCTCCAAGGGCTCACCCCTTCTTGCCGTTCATGGTAGCAATGCTCGGGCATGGCTACGCCACGAGCCCCCAGCAGTGACCACACCATCCATCGCCAACCCCCTGCACACCCCGCGGCTGGAGACTCTGCTTTTCTGTTTTCCAGATCAAAACCCGCCTGCAAGCAGGACCCAAACCGGCCCAGCAGCACCAGCACCGTGGCAGGGGAAGCCCTGGGAAGAGGGTCCATGGCCCAGGAAGAGAAGTGCTGTTCCTTCCGTCATGTACGATTAAATCAGCTCCTTCTTGCTCTTCACGAATCTATCCGGACCTCTGGTTTTGCAAAGCTTCTGGTGCAGAATACGCAATTCTGACTGAAGGAAGAAAAACAGAAGCTATTAACCATAAACCGTTGCCACATTTCCTGTTGTACCAGGACAGGATGAAGCAAGCTGTTAACAAAACAACAGCTCGGTAATTCTGCCTGCGCCTAAATCCTGGCAGTCACTGCTGGACCTGTGGCTCTCCTGGCTGGAAACTGGGAAAGAATGACATTAGCCATCCTCGGGGATGGCCTGGCTGCGTGGCAGCACACCACGATGTCTGTGTGCCAGCCTGCAAAACCAGCACATTCCCACGGCCTCCATCGTGCCACCCTCACGTGCAACTGGAAGGAAAGTGATAGCGAGACTGGAGCTGCCAGGATGCTTCCACTCCTGCCCTGTTAAAAACCTGATGCAGAACGTTGCACGGCAATGGATGCCAGAGTTTAACCACCACTGCCAGCTTGCTGGCATCACTTAAATTCAGCAGGGGAGGCGTTTACCATCCCCTATGAAACTGCCATAAAATAACGTGCAGACAGTTGTAGTCTGCAGTGAGACAGAGGCAACCATGGTCTGCACAGGACCAAGCTCAGCCATGCAACCACAGTGGCCCAGGGCACCCGCAGCAGCACAGAGAAGGAAACATGCCCGTGTTCTCCCCTTGCCCATCACAGCCTGCTGCAAACAGGCTTCCCTTCCATAACCTACATTATTTCTCAATTGTAAGAAACATCAATTGTAAGAAAAGACTCGAGCCTCATCTGGCACTTGGGCTAATGCTCGGCAGGATAAAGGCTGCCCAGAACAAGCGCCCCGAGAAGAGGCAGGCAGCTGCGATGCACAATGCCCATCGCCCAGGGCTCGGGCAGCCGTGGTCCCAGGGAGTGAGCCACACCAGCCTCCTCTTTGCAATCCACCACTCATCTAATGAGCCGTGAGCTTGTGACAGGCTATTACGGAGGAGGTAAAAAACCCATGGGCCATAATGATTATGGTGACATACTCTCAGAAGAGTGATTCTAATCCAAGAAAGGCAACAACGAAGCCTCCGTGACAGATTTTTCTATTTATCTGTTTGCAAGGATGCCAGGAGAAACACACTCCACATCCAGCTAAAGAGCATCCTTCCTACAGCCTCTCACCTTGCAGAAGTCAACCCCCAGCTTAAAAACCTTTATAAAGCAAGCAAAGGCAGCAGCTCTGCACCACACCAGACCCCTCTGCTGGGAATAACAGCTCTAGGTGGGACCCGGGAGCTTTCCGACACCGCTGCAGCAGTGCAGAGGGGATGGTGCCCTCTCCCCCCAGCTCCCAGTCCCACCGCAGCCCCAGTCAGCACCAAAGAGCTGGTGTGTGGTTACAGCTTGGATGCACAGCTCAGGAGGTGGAAGACTGGCAGCTCATGAACCGTGGCTTTGCTAGCCAGAAAACCAGACACAGAAAGGGCCCATAGGTAGAAAGGCTGAGCGTGCACTTCCATGGGACTCTCCTTGGAGCAAGGGCTGCCTCCCCGCAGCCACAAACCAGCCTCAGAGACACTACCCCTGCCCCCTCGCTCCCAGCCGATTTTCCTCACCAGCTATTTAGTTAATGAATTTGAACAGCAGAACGGTGGAGAAGGACTTGGCACGACATCACCACATTCTTGGCAATGACTGTCTTATCTAGAGGCAGGAGTGGCCAAGTCCTCCCTGGTGTGCTCGGGCACAGGTCCATCACCATTTACATCAGCATCACTGTGACAACTTGCATTCCCAAAAACGCAGCCCAAACTCTCCCTTTGGCTCCTATGTTCAGACTGCAAGAGTATTTAGAAGACCTCTTCCGAAGCGACTTTATGCCTCAGGGCATCAATCCTCAATTCTTCTCCTTATTAAGGAAAGATCTGTCTTAAAACATCAGAAAACAAAGCCTGGAGAAGTGCGTCCGAGTGCAGCTGGCCGGGGAGCCATTCTGAGGAGCATCACCAGCTCACACCCTGTGATCACCACTATCACACCGCAGCACGAAGGACTGGAAAGAAACGTGAACGCTTCAAATTGGAGCCAGAAACATGAGAACCAGCAGCTCAGAACTGTAAATCCAGCTGCAGCAGGGAGCAGTGGCAGCTAAGGTGCAGTGGGGCTGGGGCAGGACCACCCAGCCCCACCACAGTCACCAGAGAGCTGGGACATCTCTGCTTTTGCACAGCTCTCCATCACTGCCCAACACCTCCCCCTTCACCGCACACTCCCACGATACACAGCACAATTCGGGGAACGGATCAACCGCTTAAGCGTGGACAGGTGAGGGGGGGGAGGAATCGTACAACAGATTTGAACAAACAAAACAAAACCAAAAACCCCAACATATTTCACTCCCTTTGAGAAATTCAAACGAGATGCTGCGGTTTACTTTGGGGTTCAGAGGAAAAGGCAAAAGATAGGAGAGCAGTGCCTCTCTAGAGAAGGGGAGAAGGATCGTTGCTGCATTTCAGAGAGGTTAGAGGCAAGTGGAGATGGGCTCGGTGTTTTGATTGCCATGGAGATTTCACTTAGAAACCGTTTTTCCTGCCACATCGCTGCTCAGCAGAGAGAGCTGAGCAGGTCCTCCCAGGGAGCTCCATCTCAGGGGGGTCTGGGCTGGACAGGACCCCACAGGCGCACACCCACGCCACTGTCTGTGTGCACGGAGATCAGCCCGGCAAGACCCCGGCCTGGATCAGGGAGGCAGGGTGGATCAGAGGGATCTGCTGATCCTTAGGAGCAGACATTTGGGAACCGATCACAGCCTTGCAGGGCCAGGAAAAGCCCCTTCCCCCCCAGGAGAGGTGCCCCAGGGCCGCTCCTGCGCTCCAGGCTGCGCCGGACCCCCTGTAGACCTGCCTCCCCTCTGGAAATCACTCTGTGCTCTGACGGTCCTTTGGAAGACAGAGACAACGGGCCAAGGACAGGACCCTGTGCTGGTCCCTCGCCTCTGGCTCCTTCTGCATTGCACCAGGCAGAGCGATGCCCCCTTTGCCCACCCACCACAGGCGACATAAATTCCTGCTGGTTACCTGCAACCCACAAACTGGTGCAGGTGCTGCACCTGACAAGCAGCCAATTCGGGGACTACGGGGTTTCTCCAAGGCTGGACAGGATCTTGGAGATCACCTCCAGCCCTTGCTTGGGTTTCAAGCATCTCCAAGGATGTAGCCCCCATCGCAGGCACCACCACGTGCTGCCACCATGGAGGGCTTGAAGAGAGGGAGAAAACAGACACGGAGCCAAAACCAGCACTGCGGTGTCCTCTGACTCCCCTTGCCCGAGCTCACGTAACTCCCCGCCGGCCGCCCCCTCCCGCACGGGGCACCCCCCCACGGTGGTCTCTGCTCTGAGCACCTGGTAGCAGAGCAACACCCCCTGTGCATCCCACCGCAAACACCTCTACCATGTCACAGCTTCCCTCTTCTTCAGTGGAGAAGACTTTTGCCTGCTGGGTTACCCCAGCTCATGTTGTTCAGGGACCCCTAACCCAGGAGCTGCTCCCATCATCCCCATCCCTGGATCCTGCCCCAGGTGAAACTGCATGGCGAAACTTGCCCCTTTCTCCTCTAAGCTAGCTCTCCCGGCAGCCACTGATGCAGGACTCAAAGAGCAATTTTGCAGAGTTTTAAGCAATCACGCTTCAGGCAGAAGCCACTGAAGCCATTCAGCTGAAGAGTCACGAAAATGCCAAGTAATAGATCTCCAGGGATGAGGTCACATCTGAGATCTAAAACAGTTCTTTGCTAATGAAGAGTGATTGCACTGATGGTTCTGAAAATAAAAAAGGAATTACAAAATTCCTAGAAAGAGGCTCTTCAGATTAATACAGTTATTTCAATCAGAAAAATAATTTCTCTAATCATAGTGATCAAATTCCCGTCTCTATTTTTTTAAATGGCGGGAGGTCTCTATGTCCCCTCCTACCCCACCTACAATGCATTTCCTCTACAGAGATTGTTTCCTAGGTCTTGTAAGACATGCTTCCCTAAGTTATCCGTATTTAGCTTATTCCTGCCCAGCGCAGGGCATGCCCATGGGCTGGTGGCTGCCGTTGCTGCAGCACTGACCACACTGTGCATTCTGGGCTCGGGAATCCTTCCTGGGCATCTAAGGACGGACAAACGTTGCTGTTCACAAACACACCCAGCAGGTTAGCTCACTTTTGGGTCCAAGCTGATGTTTTCTGCCCACAGCCAGGAGCAGGTACCGTACCTGGTGGTGAAAAGCAACGCTGTTGCCACAAGCAGCTCTTGCAGCAGTGGAAATGTTCCACATTCAGTACCATCACTCAAGAGCAGTGAGATACCAAGTAAAAAAGGGGGGACAGGGAGTGAAGCAAAACCCAAAGGAGATGTCCACCTCGGGGCTGAGCCTGTCCCTCTGCTTTGCTGGCTGCTTCCCAGGCACATGCTCTCCTCGCTGCCCTCCACCCGCCGTCCAGACCAGCCTCACTGGACCACCACCACCTTCTCTTCCTCCTCCTCCTCCTCCTCCCCACCATGCTCCAGGGCTAGCTCCATCCAGAGCTGAGGTACAGCCTCATGCTCCTGCAAGACCTGCACCACCAACAGCCCCCCAGCATGCCACGAACCCCCCAAAACCTCCTTCCCCAAAACCAAGGCCTGAGTATGGTTTCCACCTCCCGCCGGAGAAATGCGAGGACCCACCTCTGCACACAGACCCATTATGCAACATGATTTGCTTGAGCAGCAAATTTTGTGTGGGGGGTTTTTTTTTTTTTTTCATGCACAGGAACCATTTCCTCCCCGTAACACCAAACGCCCAAAAGGCTCCATCTTCTCCAGCAGCCACGAGGTCTGTCACCTACGCCAGCCACATCCAGGAGAGGAGCCAGGCAAAAGGGGCTGCTGCAGCCCCCGACCCCTCTGTGAGGGAGAGCTCCCAAGCATGAACAGGATCAGGCTGATTTGGAAAGATAGCCGAGGATCTGCAGTGCCCTGGCTCAAAAAGAACAGCATTAAACTGGTGTGGGGTGCAGCGCCTATTGCACTAACACCGTCATCTTTTACATCTCCTACACAAATGAATCATCAAATGACATTTAAAAACCAGCAGTACGTGTCGGTTAATCATAGCGAGAGGGAGCTGCTGGCTAACAGGGAATATCCCATGCTAAACCCAAGGGAGCATTTCTTCAAAGAAATTAAAACAAAACTGCCAGTTGATTGAAACTCTTCCCCCAGAGCAACCTCCCCCCCCACCAAGGAGAACAGCCCAGGTCGCCGGCAGAGCCCTCCGGACCCCGCGCTGCGGAAAGCCGAACCCCAGATCACCTGCTGAGGATTGCAGCTCAGCAACCTCGGGCGTGCAAATATAGCAGAGCCCGAACAGAAGCGCGTTGGTGCTGATGTTTTGCAGGGGAATTTCTAAGTGAAAAAGCTGCTCCCCGGGTCAGATCTCATCTCGCAGCGCCGCAGGGCTCTTGTTCCTGAGCGAAACCCCCACTTCCGCAGCAGCGCCTTCTCGCCTTCTCCTTTTGTGCTCAGTTCTGGTTGGGGCCCCAAAGTTTATGATGGGGATGTTCTTGTGTTGTTTGTTTTTTTTTTTTTAAATAAACACTTAAACATGAAGCAGCTTTGTCAGCGTTACCGATACAGAAATCTCGTCCTGCTCCAAGGCAGGTACACATGCACCCAAGCGCCCAGAAAAGGACCAGATTCATCACTGTGTTAATAAGTTCACAGATTAATTTAGTCCTGTAACTTTCCCATCTCCCTATCCACCTCAAAGGCACAATTTTCACCAACGATGCATATTTCGCGAGGCCAAACCACATGTCCCTGGCCGGGAGCCTGACCCGTGGATGGCAGCTGGCAGGGCTGCTGCCTGCCCCCCCTAAAGCTGAAAAACCCACATTTAGAGTCGGCTCCTCCACCGTGGATCCCCCAGGAAGGGGCCAACCCGGCATGCAAAAGGTCGAGACGTGGCTGAGAAAAATCTGCAGCAGTGCAGACCCCCTGCACAGGAGCGGGGAGCCTGCAAGAGGCAGATCGAGCCCTCCTCCCCACCAGCAGCTCTGCCCTGACTCCAGCTGCAAGCTAATTTTGGCAGCACCTGCAGCCAGACGTGCAGGAACACTGACATCTCCCCTCGCCGGCAAACCCCCCCACCTCCCACCCAGCACAGCCCTTCCCACTAGTTTTTAAGCTGTTACCTTGGCAGGGACCTTGTTCGGCGTGCTCCGGAAGAAAGAGGTTTTTGCCGTGAAAAAGCAATCCTCGAGGTCTTCATCCAAGCTACAGTACCCGCTGCTCATGCTGCTGCCGATGGTCATCGAAGCCCAGCAGAGGCGAGAGGCCGAGCGCGCAGAGGGCTCGCCGGGGGACCGGCCACCATCGGCGGTCCCCGCTCCGGCTCCCGCACCAGCAGCGAGCCCGCTCTCACATCCTCAGCTCGCCGGCGCTTATCTGCAATAGCTCCTTCTGCTCATCCTCCAGAGCCAGCGGAGCTATTTCTCTTTAACAGGCAGCCGTGCCGGGTAACCCTTCCCTCTCCTCCTCCACCCGCCTCCCTGCGCAGCAGCGCTGGGGTAGCATGGAAGGGGCAGAGCTGCAAAATTTGCTCCCGCTCTCGGTGCCCGGCTTCGCTCACCACCCGTCGTCTGGTCCCCCGGGTTCCCGTGCAGCATCGCCTCCCCTTCCTGCGCTCGCCTCGCACCGCGCAGCCCTCCGCCACTTCCTCTTGCAAAATTTCTCACCCTGCTGCACGCCGGGGAGCAGAGGTGCTGGGCTTGGCCCTGGGCACTGCCCGGCCCCCGGTTGCCCCCGGCACCTCCTTTGCTACCCAAAAATACATCGCCACGGCAGGCTGGCTTCTCGCTCCTTTCCCCGTTCGCACGTCCTCGAGAGCTGCGTTGCATCGGCTGCCTTGGGGAAGCAAGCCCAGGCTAGACTGAGCCTGGCCGCGCTGCCGAAAGGTGGTGGGGATGGGGGGAGGCTGGTGAGGACATGGCCAGGAGCCCCCGGCCACCAAACTCCGGGAGACAGCGGGTGCCTCTCCGCTCTGCAGCTAATTTTAGAGCAGCAGGAGCGATTTCAGCAGCGCCGGCACCCGGCTGAGGCAGCTTCGGTTGCAGCCCAGAAAAAAGCCATTCAGCTCTCCGGTCCCGTTTGCAAGAAGCACTCGCTCCAGTCTGATTAAAATGCTTTGTTGGCCTTGGAAAGAGCCTCAGAGCGACAGCATCATCCCCGCTCCCCTCTCCCCCCGCAGTCCTGCGGAAACCCAGCCCGGCACAGACCCATCCCCTGAGCTGCCACCTCCGTCCCACTCTCCTCCGTCCCCTCCAGAGCCACCACCATCCCACTAATACCCTGTGTTTTACCCAGCAGCTTTTAAGGCAGCGGTGACCTCCCTCCTTAGCGAGGATCGCAGGTATTTCTGGAAAGCCGGGCAGGGGAAAGGCTCCGCTCCCCACAGGCGATCATCCTCCCTCGGCGGGGGCTCGCGTGAGGGGCCGTGCATCCATAGGGATGCAGCACACCCCTGCACGGGTTCTCCCCACCCACTCGAAACCCAGCGTGTGTTCAAGAGCAGGTTGAGGGGACTAAGAAAAAGCCTGACACACCATCTTAAAAAGGACTCCACTTGGGTAATACGGTATTAACGTACATCCTAACAATTCTCCAGCATACTTCAGAAAAGGAAGAGGCAACAAAGCCTGCGAGTATCGTGCCACCGAGTAAATCCTTCCTATGCCCACGCTTCAGATACTTCACACAAGACCTGGCCAGCCCATCCAAGAAAGAATAAAGAATTATAAGAGGTACCACAAAGGGCAGGGCAGGCTAGAGGTACAGGAAGGTTTCCATGCCTGGGGCCAGCCTGCATCTGGAAAAGAAGGACTAGAAAGAACATAGATGTGATGGAGAGCTACAAAATGGCAGGAGATGTTTACACAAAGAGTGCGGTTAAGTTTAACACCAAAAGGAGGAGTGCTTTTCCAGGCCATGCACTATCAGATTTGCAGAACTCATCACTAGGTGTTCTGGTGGTGGACGTGCACAGTCAGACTCATCAGAAAGAGCTCACTGGCAGCTACTAAAAATGACGGTCCAGACGCAACCCCGAGGGAAGCCCACGAGACCGTTCGCAGGGAGGCCACAGCGGCAGCACACCTTCAGAGTCTCTCCTTCAACATCCACCAGCCGAGCAGAGAGAAGACACTGCTGTGCCCAGATGGCTGTTCCTACATTAATTCCTTCATGTCCTTTTCCAGGCACAACTCTCACCATTGCTAAGTGCTACTTTTACGCCAGGCCAGCGAGCGGGGGGGAGCTGGCAGGCAGCAGCCTTGGTTCTGCTCCCCAGCTTGACTATCTGCAGTAGGACCATCAGCAAAGCCCTCCCGTAGACTGGAGTTATCACTCACTCCTTCAGCTCACAGGGCCCCTTCGACTGGTCCAAAAGGGCTCCAAGGTCTTCGCACAAGCCACCACCCATGCACAAAAACCTCTTCCCCTCTTGATAGGTTGCAGATGGTGTTTCATACCCTTCCATCTGTATCTGTCAGCTGAAGGACTTAAATTGCTAGAAGCCTTTGATAGCTCTGTACCCCACAGCCAGCAGCATCCCGTGAATACAAACCAGGATGTCAATGTAAAGCCTAGTGGGAGGACGCAACATCTGCATCTCAAAGGGGAAGGCAAGAATCCAAACAGCATATTTACAAAGCAACTTGTAACACTGCAGATAAATAAGCTATCCTCTTAGCAGCACGCGTACTTCTGCAGTGGCACAAACCTCCTCAGCTTCACAAGGCTATATTTAGAAGAGAAAGAGGCTTAAATTGAGCATGTACAACATGAGCAGAAAGTGAGCGTTGGGCCAATGAATGGCACAGGCGTCTGATCTTCACGGAAGCCTCAGCCCTGGGCATTTCACAGTGGGAACAGGGTGCAGCCAGCTTTGCAGTGCCCCATGCAAAGCTGGATGCGCTCCCACTGCTTTGCTCCATGGGCTTCTCCAAGGAGCCCTTGCTTTTCCATTGTGGTCCACCTGCTTGGGAGATCAGCTCCGTAAAAAAAAAACCAAGCAAAAAAACCCAAGTAATTTTGACCTGTTGGTTCAACAGCGGCTCCAGTTAATAGCTTACCCGCACAACAGCCCCCAGAAAACCCACCCAGCAATGACCTGCACCAGCTCGCAGGTAGGAAGTGCATGACCAGCTCCGCCAAAACCAGGGACGAAACTCCTGGTGCTGTTGAGACTAGCCAAGGCTTTCGTCAGCTTCAGCAGATTTCACCCAGGGAGGCTAATCTGGGACCCAAATGTAATGCACTCTTAAGTACTTTGCTGGATCAAAGCCCAAATTATTAATACCTGGTATTACATGGTAACAGTACTTAACTATGTGATATTAAAGTAGCTATTTCTGTGATGCTTCTAGTTTGCTTACAGTTGATAATACTATTTAATGACTTCCAACTATGCCAGCTATTAAGTAAAGTTTCTTGTGTTTTCAGTGTGCAAACCCCTTCCCCTCACCCCCAGTGTATTCAGGCACCCCCTTGGCTCTTTCTGGAATACTGACACTGTTTTCCCTCCATCCTCCTTCTTTCGAGCAGCAAAACCTGCCTGGTCAACAGAAACACCAGGAACATGGCTGTGTACTCAGCTTTATGGGCTCAGATCAAGTAAACTTGAAGGTAATTTTTCCCTGATTATCCATTATCCACAGACGAGAACGGAGCTTTATTGCAGTGATTTACCCTAGGTCACCCTCACACCAGTCCACACACCTCCCAGCCCCCCCAGCCTTTCCCAGCACAGGTAACAAGACTGCAGACAGTGCTTTACTGCACAGAGGGTTCAGAGGTGCAATCCCAGACCAGGACCTCGGGATGGGTTTATGGATTTGTGTTTGCTGCTGTAATTGGAGAGACTTTTGTTTCCTTGGCACAAAATGCTTCCTCCCTTCCCGGGATCGCACCAGAGACACGTCAGAGTGATGAATTGCCACGAAGCACAGGCTCCGTGTTTATTATTAGGACCATCAATAACCCTTGGCTGGTGTTATCACCCTGAAAAAGAAACAAGCCTTTCTAATTTTTCTAAAAATCAAGCTTTTCTCATGCTGCTGAGGGAAGCCCAATGACATCCAAAGGAGATGTAAACACACACAAATCTCGCTTCACGCCCTTACAAAGATACTTCAAGGCTCAGCGGAGAATCCACTCAGCATCCCTTTGTAACGCATAAGATAAAACTCATCTAACTCCAGGTTCCCTCCTGACCATTTTCTTCTGAGCAGCAATCGCCCAGCCACATGCCGACAAGGCAAAGCTCTGCAAACCTCTCACAGCAAAGCGCAGACAACAAGCAAACTCCACTGCTGGCTCCTCACACGCCCAAGAGAAACCCCACATCTTCTTTGAAAAAGTGCACATTTCCATTTCTAGTTTTGCACAAGTGCATCAAGGTCCTCCGAAAAGAGGAATATAAGTGCACGGTTATAATAAAGGAGAGAATACAGTTTTAAAAAAGCATATAGAGATTGCAAAGGCTCTGTGCAAGTCAAATCCACTTTAGGCAGGTTTCTAAGCAATGTTTTAAGCTTCCAGCATTAAGTATCTTACATCTCAACTTGCGTGGCATCGTACAGTCTCACTGCGCCCTGTCACACGTGTGGCAGCCTGTTCCAGCAGACACCCACACCGGCTCACAGGCCATTGCCGGCATCACAGACACCACGGGACCCTCGGGGGGATTAAGCAAACAGCTAAGCCTTCCGGAGCAGCCCTGGGGATTACTGCACATCCCTAATACAGATTGAAGAGTCTCAATCCCCCAGGACTACTGAAACTCTTAAAACAAGGTTATTAAGCCAGAGCTCCTTGCAAACTCTGCCAAGATGCAGGAGAAATGCACCTTTGCTGCTTCTTTTCAAGCACTTTACACCCGGTGCTGGGACACAATTTAACACCGGTATCGACCCTCCCTTGCAGGCACCTGGACACGGCCAGGCTGCAGCGTCCCCGCAGGGCATGGCTCCTCTCTCCCCCTCTGCTCCAGGCAGCCTGGCCCATGGCAGCGTTTTAAACACTACACAGCTCCACATGTGCATTTACGGCAAGGGGGATGCCCACGGGCACAACCTCCATCGCGCGGGATCGCACCCACCCAGGCAAGCCGTACCCACTACATAGGCAACTCATGAGCGAGCCCTGCCTGGGTCTGCAGGACCGACGGGCTGACCTCTCTGCCGAGCCCTTCCTCCTGTAAAACCCTTCAGGAGCAAGAAATCAGGTCTCTGAAGGAGATGCGATCGGTCACCATGAGGCTGTCGACCCCCCCTGCGGAGCCCCCTCCCCGGCGTACCTGGGTGCAGGGCGGCAGGAGGGTGCTCTCGGGCGAGAGCTGGCTCTGGCACTGGCCCGGCCGGCGGCAGTCCAGCTGGATAAGGCTGCGGCATTCCTGGTGGCACGTGTATCTGCAATCTGCACAGAGGGAGAAACGAGAAAGTCAGGCACCCGAGACCCACAGCCTGCCGGGAACCCCGGGAAGGGACCAGACTCCTGCCGGAGGGCAGACCGATGCTCGTGGGCACGGGCATGGTCAGAACTGTCAGCCAGGGACACGTCCCCATTCGGGTACATTTCTGCAGATGGGGAGAGGTACCAGAATACCTTGTCCAGAGAAAAAATTGCTCCTTTGCCCTCTCCCCAGGGAAACCTGTGTTTCTTGCTGCAGTGCTGCGGCATGGGCAGAGTTGCTGCCTTTCCCCTGACCTGCTGGCACGCTAATATACAAAGTAAAGAATACGCTCAAGTCCCACCAAAACCGCTCCCCAGCTATGCTCCTCGGAGATGTCACCTGCACAGTGCCTGCACCACAAGCTCGGCCACTTCACGAGGAAAGGATACTTCATCTTCCAACATCAGGAGGGAAGAAACATTTTTGTGTTAGACAGAAGTCAAACTATTTAAGGTCACTAAATAGGAACAGTTACAGTGACCAAGGCATGGATCTACCATCAAACTGCCAAAAAGCCACCCTTGGAGAGGGTAGGGACACGTCCTGGGCTCCAGCAAAGGCTGTGACCTCCCGTCCCCAGCACACACGCTGCCCAGGTACAGTAAGGCATTTACGTAGCATGTTTTCTTTGGACGCTGACCCATCCTGTAAGACATTAACTAGTTCAAGGTAGGAATTGCACAGACGACTCTGCAGAGCCCAGGTTTAACCTCTTTAGGCACAGGGTCCCGCTCGCCCACAGCCCACGGCTGCTGAAAGGCAGCATTCAGGACAGCCAACTCCATCTACCAGACACAACAGTTATCATATATTCGTGGCTATCGCTCCCCCAGCCCTTTCCCTCAAAGCCCCGACTTCTCTGTACCCTCCTGACTGCAGCTAACAACCTCCTTCCACTTTAATGGCCCTTCTGATCCTTTTAATTTTTAACTGTCGTACAAACAGCATTAAATTTACTTTTTACACTACCCAAAATTCCAGAGCGGTCACCAACCCGAAAAAAATAATATGCTAAAACCAAGGCAAGAGAGTTCACTCCACAGAAGGAAACAGGACTGAGTGCCCGTCCCTGCACCAGCCCTGCCACCCCACTCCAAGCTGGCGAGCTTGTATTTTAAATACCCTTCTTTTTTCTTTTCTTTTTTTCTTTTCCTTTTTTTCTTTAGCATTTGGGTCATTGGTTTTGAATATCTCAGGCTTGCAGGAAAGCAAAGGAATATCCCGTGTTTGCTCTGGAAACAGCGATTTCTGCTCAGCTCTGCTGAACGCTCACATGGGGGAATGCCTGAGAGTGAATGAAAGGAGCTGAACCACTGCTGGGAGCTGGTGCCTGAGGGGGGAAAACATCAATCTCCAGGGGAAACAGGGAAATCATTTATCATTTAACATTCATCTGGCATGAGCTGTCTATCATTCTCCTATTCCAAGTCAGTTGTCTCAAGTAAGCCTGGGGGAAAGCAAGGAGACTTGCACTTTTTTTTTTTTTTTTTTTAATTAGAGATAAGCTGCACGGTTACATGGTAATTTAATGCATGACCTTTTGAGCAACTGGAACAGCCTTTTAATAGGGGACATTTGCCAAGTCTTTGCTGGAGGTGCCAATATGAGGATGCTCTGGCTGCAGGTTCACCTGAGCATCTGGCGCCAGCAGAAAGTCCCTTCTGCCTATTTGGTCCAGAATTTTCAGATTTGGGCAGCTGCCTCCTGCTCCCTTGGACTGAAGGAGGCACATAGTAAGAGGTCTGAAATACGTAACATGGACCACAGAAATTACAGCTTTCAAGCACACCTCCGGATCAGGCCCAGTACGGCCAGGCATTTCTTTACGGGATTAAAGTATGACACCTCCTTAGTCACCGTCACCTATTAACAGACCTAATCGCTCAGTATCCAGCAGGGAACACTAATTTTAGAAACGCAGCACAGCTTTAGGAAGCAGCCACGTGACAGGTTTGCCAAGAGGAGCAGGATGCCTCCACTTAGGCTTGAAGATAATTTCCATTCAAGTCAAAGCAACACTTGGAAATGTAGTTTCTTTAAAAAAATAAAATAATGAGTCAGATCATGACACTGTGAAAAACTTCGGTGGCTGAAGGGAATTTCCCTTTCTCCATAGATAAAGTTTCTCAGGGGGATAAAGCTGGATAGAGTAAAACAGTCCAATACAGATGCCCATCCAGATGCCTAAATATAGGACTGCAGTCATCCTGCCCGCCCCCATCCTCCCACTCCCACCTCCCAAATACCGCAGATGCTACGAGGCATCTTTCGATCCAGCCCACGTGCAAGGCCCAGATCTGTAGGTTACGGAGACAAAAGGAGAAGGCGCGGGTCTGTGGCAGAGCGGCCAGATCCTGGCCCCAGCGGTGACAGAAGCTCCAAGAACCTGACCCCAGCCAGGCTTTCACCTACAGAAAAACCTCCTGCAACCCCAAAGCAACACCGCATTGGAGACCAGATAAGATTGCCCCCAAAATTAGAATGGAAAGGGTCTGAAGTGTCCCAACAGCTCCTCTGAGATGGTCTTAAACTCCGATTTCTGGCCAAAGTTTGTGGTTCCTGCAGCAGTGCTGGGCAACTGCTCTGCCCTGGTGAAAATGTGTCCCCCCTGGCTGCCCCCCCACGGCAGGGCTGCCAGCCCCGGCACACACAGGACTGTAGCACAGGGTTGTTGAGAGGGCACGCTTCAAACAAGCTACAGAAAAACCCCTTGTGTGGTGTTAAAAATGAATCATGAAATTGCAGGAGTTACGTTAAGGCTCCAGTTCCTGGATTGTTAAGGATCCTGCCATTCATTTCAAAAACAAACAAACAAAAAAAAGGCAAATCAGAAATGCTCCCAATATTAGCAAAGTTAAGGAAAACCTTTGAAGCGTGACCCAGCTGCCCTGGGAAGGCTCAGAGCCACCAAAGAAAGAAAAATAAAATGTCATGAATTTTGAAAGCAGTCTGAGACTCCGCAGGTGTTTGAGCGCTGAAGTGGACGATGTTGAAGACAGGCGATTTCTTCCATTCGCCTTCCAACTCTGGAATCCTTCAGCCAGCTCACACACACCTCTAAATGCAGGCTGAGGTTTGATTTTGCAAGCTGTGCTGCTTAAGATTGAGGGCTGGGTGCCTCTGCCCTCGCTCGGAGGAGATGCCTGACGTCACTGGGGATAACCTCAGGATGTGGCCCTGCGACATCACAAGAGCTGGCAGGAGTCTCCGGCTGCCGGGAGGGGACAGGGCAGGACCTGCAGCATCGCCACCAGCTCCAGCATTCACACGGCAAAAGTGGGGAAGGGTCTTAAGTTTTCCTGCGAAGCGCTTTCTGACATCCCCCGCGGCAATGATCCAGCCCCGTTTCTGCCTCAAGCCTGCAGCTCCATCACTGGAGCTCTCAGCAGTTTTAGGTCTAAACCAGATGGTTTGGGTTTCCTTTGCAAACACAGGTGAAACCCAAGGGTGGCTTTCTGTTTGTTCAGAGCAGACAAGACCCCCCCTGGTGACAACAACCCCTCTGAGAGGTACCTGCACCATTGCAGGGTCCGGGATGTAATCCCAGCTGCCAGGCAGATGCTCTAGAGCCATTACTTATACTAAAAGGCAAATTTTTGAGCGGCAGGTGGGGCAGCACCGATGCCCCGAGCCACGCTCTGCTGCAGCGCTCCCGCGAGAACGGGGCTGCAGAAGGAGCCGGAGCAGAAGTTGAAGCCGGCCGGTGTCGCCGGCGCGGTGGCAGGAGAGCGTGCCGGCCCCGTGCCGGCCCTGCTACCTGCCAGGCAGGATCCCACCCGGCCCTCCATCGCCCACCGTGCTCCGCAGCACAGGCAGGGCAGCACCGCAGGAATCCCCCAACGCCTAATTAGCAGCAGAAAGCCTGCACGCAGCGGCCGCCAGCAAACACGTCCAAACGCACCGATTTACACCACCACCTACCTCTAACCAGCGAGACCTCCCTGCTCGGCGTCCTCAGTAGCCGGAGTCCCTCAGACCAAGTCTTTGACTTGGGAAAATGCCTGAATATTTTGCGAATTCTCTTTGTTACAAGCCCAAAGCATGCAGCTGCCCCTGCTTTCCCGTCTGTCATCCTTGAGAGAGGAGATCAATAGCTTCCCGGGCACGCGGAGCCAAGCGGGCAGCTCTTCAACGCCGAACGCTGCCGAGATGCAGCATGCATCGGTGCAAGTTACGTCTGCTTCCACGAGAGGCTTTTCCTCCCACGGAGATAAAACGTTGACATTGTCCATTTACAATCCGCTGCCATTTGATGGATTTTTTTTTTTTTTTTTTTTTTTTTTTTTTTTTTGAGCAATGAGGCAACACGCAGCTCAGAGCTTGTGCATCTCTGGGCTTGTCCTGTTAGCCATGGAAAACTTTCTATTTCTGGGGCTTTTTGCTTGATAAGATAAAACAACCCAACGGAAGAGATTAGAGAGAGAAAGCGCAGGACCCAGCCATACGCTGGAAGGGCTCTTTCCAATATCCCCTCTTCACTTTGTTGCTTTTCCCCTACGGTCATCTACAGTTTAAGGAAAAAAAAAGTCCTCAATGTTTAATCAAAGGTTAAATTAAAGGAATACACTGAGATTAACTATATTTATAATATTGATTTAAACGCTGCACATAGTTAGCTAGGTTTTTAGATCAATACTACAGTCCTTTCACAGCACCTATCAGTTACAACTATACCAGGTGTCGAATGATGGGGTGGGACATAAACATCAGTTTAACAGCATGCTTGAAATCTGCCACTTTGTACCCTCTACATCAGGACTGGCCCCTCTCTGCTCAGGGCTCCTCTCACAAACAGACCAGGTTTCCAGCACCCTGCACAACACATTCTTGCTTTTATACAGGGAGTAACAAAGATGAAATTGAACTAATCTTAAAAATCACACCAAGCAGCATAAGCAAGGAGTTAAACAAAACAAGGGACTTACTTTATTATTCACCCCCTGCTGCCCCAACAGCTAGACAGCATCTCTTCAGCAACACATATCCCCACTTCCCACACCGTGACCAGCAAACTCAACTAAACTTACTGGACCAGGGACAAAGAGGGAAAAGAAAAGGGACAGCCCAAAAACCAACCTGCAAAGTAAGACCTGGAGCCTTGGCTGGTATTGCTCTCCATAAATCCTTCCCAAGGCACCGGACTGGACTGCAGCAAGAAACATGTCCCTGAAGACCTGAGCTGCTCCCGGAGCCCCGGCAGCCTGGCACACAGCTCTGGGCAGGTCACCGTCCCTCCCCACACCTCCATCTCCCCCGGGGTAAGCGAACGCCCTGCCTCGGGGAGCCTCAGCGGGCGGGATGCACCCCAGCACCCCACCCCGTCCTCCTCCGACCTCAGCAGCGCCCGCCCGGCAAGAGCCATCCCAACCCGCCCGAGTCACCCGGGAGCAGGAGAAGCCTCGGGAGCCTGTCTGACCCAGCTGAATAGGACAGAAATGCAAAGCACCGCGCGTCCTACGAACTGTTAGCAATTATGCTTTACAGCGGCAAGACCGGAGACGCGACAGAGCGTCTTGGAAGAAGAGAACGTAAAAAACCACCACGTCACGGAGAGTGACGGTGGCGCGAGCAGAACCTCATCCTGGCGAGGCTGGGCTGTGCCTTTTAAGAGCGTCCACACCTGCTAAAGAATTCATTATCTTAAGCAAACGTCTGCTTGAGAACCGGTAATATTAGAACTGTAGTTTGCTCTACAAACCAGAAGGAGAAGTGGTGTGCGTTTAACCAACTTACTCCTTAAGGAAATAGGTCCTGATTCAGCACAGTACCTGACCACAGAATTAACTGCTCTCAGAGATAAGGGTGGCTTTGGACCAGAGGCATAAACCCAGACGCACGCTGAAGTGCTTTACTGAACCAGGTCCATGTCGCAAGACCTACAGATCAAAATCTGACTTCAGGTACAACTGCATTTGCCACCGAGATCCTCAGGCGCCGGACCCGCTCCGAGGGTTTCCCAAGGCAGTGCCTCACAATCACCTTCCCGGCAGGGAAGCACAGAGAGCTGGAGTGATTTTCTGGCAAAGCAGCACGTCAGCCAACAAAGTCCCAGTCTGGTCACACCGTGGCCATCAGAGCGTGGCCCATCGGGGCGGGCGTCCAATTCCAGCTGCCAGCGGCTCTACTGGGGAGACCACAGCTCCTGCCGCCGACCAAACACAAACTGTTTATGGTCACTCCATGTGCGATAGATGCATCTGGCTTAATTCACCTGGGCCAAAGAAACAACTCCACAGCACTCCATCAGCATGACCCAGGAAATACCTGGGCAGTAAATCACGTCCCCAGCTGCCAGGACAAGAGAGGCCACGAGGGAGCCCTGCCAGCACAGACACGGGGCTGGCACACGCCTGGGGTAAGCACCCCGGCCAAACCAGAGGATGGAGCAAGGCGAAGGAGCGGGTGCACTGCTGAGCAATCACTGGGACGGGTCTTGCTGCTGGTTTTGCTAACGGCTGCAGTACCAGAAACAGGAATTTCATATCAGCACCTGCATCACGGGTAGAGCAAGTATGAGAAAGTCCCCTGGGAAGAACCAGTCCATCTCAGGGTGAACTGGGATGGAAAGGGAGCAAAGCAGACGACCCATGCACAGGTTAGGCTCTCACATAATTTTTCTGCCTTAAGCTACAAGATGCCCAGTTGCCAGTGACAGCCCACCCCACGCAGCGCAGAGGGACCCTGAGTCACCAGTGTGATGCTGCCAGGAAAAAAAAACCTGCAAAGAGCAAAACAAAACACGCTGAAGGCTTTGAAGCTGCATTAGTCACCACTGCATTCAAACGACTGCACTGCACCCCACCAGAACAAACACCAAAAAACCCCACAGCAAAGACGCACCTCTGCAACCTGCCCGTCCAGCCCCCTTCTCCCCAGCTACAGCAGCCTCTTGTGTTGGGAAAAGCTGCTGGCAGCAGGACACATTTACACTCCTACAGGGAGATTATTTTTTTTAATAGTCATTCAGGCTTTAAAAGGTGCCAGCAGCACAAAGCCACATGCGTTAGCTAGGAGATATTCAAGACACAGCATATAATGCCACAGCTACTCCTCCTGCCCAACTGCATTCACTTGGAGACTGAAAAGAAGTATTTTTAACTAACGCCAGCAGGACAGCCCGGGGTCAGTCGCTCCCAAGCTCCCACCTCCCCATCCCTTCACCTTGATGCCAATGGGAGCAGCGTGCTTGATGTCTGTCACACACAGGACCGACCTAGAAACTCCCAATAAAGGCAGTGAAAAGGCTCCCCATGTCTCAGACAACATCTGCGTCAGCCCCAGATGCAGCACCCATGGGTAGGACTTAAGCCAAAACCTCAGCAAGAGCCTGTCCACCACCTCCAGAGCCACAAGACTGATCCAGGACAGCCTAAACCCACCAGATGCCCAAGGAAAGCCACCCAAGGGGATCATTTTCCTGACTCTGGGACCTGCCAGGTCTCTGCCCCTACCCCTTCCACCCAGACCCCGTCTGGAAGAGGAACCACAGAGCAAGCATCCCACGTTAGTCTTGGAAAGACGGCTCCACGCCGCTCGAGAAAGGGGAAACAGACCCGAGGGGATTTCGGTGCGTCGCTGGTTGGCATAAAAACCACACGGCCAAAACCCCCTCCTCGCTCAGCAGCGGGGCCGGCTCCCGCTGCCCCTTCTCTTTTCCCTGTTTCCCCTCTCGCTAGAGCCAGGCACCGTCCCACCCGCAGCCACCCGGGACACTGTGCCCACGGCATGGACAGGAAGGGACACAGACCGTTTGGGGAGGGAGGAGGAAGAAATACCACTTTCCTGTTTTACTAAAGACGACCACATTTGATGTAAATAAAAATAGGCCAGAAGTATACAAACAAAAACCCGAATATCCTCAGGCTGCAAGTCAAAAGCAAACAAGCAGCGACTCTGCATCAGAAGAAAAAGAAATATTCACCAAGGGAGGATAGCACACCCCGTCTGCAGCTGTTGGGCATTTTTAAAAGGATACACTATTGGGATGACAGGGAATGCAGATGATGTTATGAGCATCTCCACTGTAATTTCCACTCCCCACCCCCCCCAGCCTGGTTGTTTGGGGAATTTTAGAGGCAGAACTACTCCCACGGTCTGAATAATTCTCCTCTGAAATGAAAAGGGAAATAGAGTTATTTAAGATTTGTTTCAATATAACTCTGGAAAAAATCCTGCCAGAGAAGTCCCTCAAAACAACTATTTATAGTATTTGCAACACCACAAAATTCTGTGAATTATGACTTTAGAGGAGGATTTCGAAACACACAGCCCAGTACCTCACCTCACGCATGAGCCTTGTGACAGCTTTGCAGGGTGTCTGGTGAAAGACAAGAGCCCCAACGAAGTTTGTTGTGCTTCAAATAAACCCACACTGTTTCTTTAAGCACGTTCATTCACACATTTGGTCTGGTGTGCCAGGCACAGCAGAGCTGCCAGCCCCAGGGAATATACTGGCCCTTACCAGGTTTGGAGGGAGTTAACCAGAAAGAGCAGGCAAAAAGCAAAGGTACACCCCAGAAAACATATTTACATCACCATCTTTCAAACAACGCACCATGCAGCAAGTTCACCAGCCCCGGCATATTCCTGTGTCACGTTGCGCTGGTTGCGTGGTGATGGCTGGGTTACATTTAATTAACAGCAGTCAGTGCTAAAACCTTAATGCGATGCAGCAGGGCCATATGGTGCGACTGTCTCTCCCAATCGCCCTTCATTTCCAAACAGCACCAGGAGGCATGTGTAAGAGTCCTGCTCACACCGCGCTATGCAAATCACTGCTAGAAACATTTAATTGATTCATAATCTAAGGAAAGCCAAGCGTAAGAACCAGAACGGGCTGAGCGAGGGACTAATTGCCCCGGCGAGGCTGGCGTTACAGCACGTGTCTGGCATAACCCCCCAAACAAACCAGCAAACGAGCAACGAAGCCTCCTCCAGAGTTGCCAGCTGGGCAGCCGGCCCAGAGCCCAGCGTGGGATGCAGCTCATTCCCTCGCCCCAAATAACGACCAGCACCAACTCCCTGCCCTCCACACCGACACTGAGGGTACGGGAGGTCTTGTGGGCACAAGCCTGGGGTGAATGGCGTTGGCATTAACCGCTTCGGCCAAAAATCAATAGGCTCAACTGACCCTGACTAGCAAATCTTCGAGTCGCTCAAGCCCAAGTGCAGCACTCCAGCTGCATCGGAAAAGACAAGTTTCCATCCTGGAAGCCTGCAGCAGGAGATGTGCTGGTGGACCCAGCTGGAAAGGAGCAGTTTCGCTGCCAGCAGCAAGCACAGCACCCAGTACCAAGTTACCTGTGACACTGGTTCGCTCAAACCTCCTCTGCCCTGGCACCCCACGGCCTCCTCATTTCCCCACCCGCACCACCGCAGCCACCACAACTAATACGGGTCACATCTTTCCAAGGACCACACAAACACCCCGTGGCCCAACAGCAGCACCCCAGGGACATGGGACACAGAGCTCGTGCCGCTGCGTGGCCCCAGCTGAGTCACCTCGTTTGGCCCCTCTGCGTCCCCTCCCACGCGATGGAAAGATTAATCTCTCCTGCAGAACACAAGCATGGATACGGCACGTGTCTGACGTGAGGAATATGCATCTCAGGGAATCTCACCGGCATGAGCCCTCTTACCCGAGTTTAGGCAAAGCAAGGTGTGTTTGACAAATGTACTGTTTCTAGAGGAATTTACACCTCACCGTAAAGCTTTACAAACACGAATCCTTCCTGCTCACTGAGATCTGCTGCTCGGCGCTGATACCAACCCCTTCACAACCCCGCCGATTAGCTGATCGCCTCCTCTTTCCCGGAAAAGCTTCATTTCCCAAATCCGTCCGGCAGCGCCTCACCGCACCCGTCCCCAACACCCGGTCGTGCCCAGCCCTGTCCCGGGGACAGCGGCCCCTTTGCGGGCAGACCCCGGCCCAGGTCCCTTCCTCCATCCAACTCCCGGAGCGCAGCACCGCGGGGCACGGGGGACCCCCCGTCCCGCCCCAGGGAAGCCCGACAGGTCCCCGCGGTATCCCGGGGGGGTGTGAGGGGGCGAAAGGGAGGGAGAGGGGCCGGGGCGGGGAGGAAGAACCCGGGCAAGGGCGCAGGCTGCGGGCTGGTAGAGTCGGGCAGAGCGGCAGGCGGGGCTGCAGTGCGGGACGAAGCGGCCGGGCAGCGATGCGGGCAGGGCTGCGGGGCAGCGATGGGCAGGCAGGGTGCAGGCAGGGCGCAGGCAGGGTGCTGGTAGGGTGCTGGTAGGGTGCAGGCAGGGTGCTGGCAGGGCGCAGGCAGGGTGCTGGTAGGGTGCAGGCAGGGCGTAGGCAGGGCGCAGGTAGGGTGCTGGTAGGGTGCTGGCAGGATGCTGGCAGGACTCACAGTCGCAGCGCAGGGCCCGCTCCCGCACCGCTTCACCGCACAGGGCGCACCAGCCGCGGGGCGGGGGGCGGGG